>NC_092145.1:45385693-45687057 GCF_043159975.1 Macaca nemestrina | reverse complement strand
TGGATATAGGTGAGGAAACTCTATGTCTTAAAAAAGACCTGACTGGGATCCTGCTGAGTGGTCCTCATCAGCAAGTTTTAACTTCTGCCTCATCCAAGTGAACAGCACATTCAGCCCATTTTGGAGTCATTTTTTGAACATAAAGGTCCACTTCAGTAGACTCAATAAGGACAATGCCAAAGTAACTGACATTCTCAGAACCGACTAGTGCTAAGGATTGATACTAATTTTCTAAGGTTCAGGCCTAGTTAGACCCATATAAATAGCCAACAGTAAAAAAAAAAAAATGAGCCCATGCTGCCCCATGGGTGGAGAGGTAAAGAGTGAGGAAGGCCTAGCATAGAGTATGTTACAGGAAATAGTTATATAAAATCACATGTGGTTGACCAAGAAAGACCTCCTCTGAGCTCTTTTTGTTTTCTCATTACCAATTTGCTATTTCCCTGTCCATTCTCTCTACACTCAATGTTGCTGTGGCTAGTGCTGCTAGTACTTACACTAAGGTTCAGGCTCTGTTTAGAATTTTTACATCTATCAACTCATTTAATCTTAACAACAGCCCTATAAGGTTGGTATTGTCCCTGTTTTGCTGATGGAGAAGCTCATACATAAGTTAAATAACTTGTCCAGAGTTTGAACTCATGGAACCACCAACTTTATTAATTACTGATCAATACTACCTTTCATATATATTGAAGTTATAAAACTAAAGAAAACCATAAAAAGAAAACATTCTGACCTATAATCTGTAAACATCCATCGGGATGGAATTCTCCAATATCACCAGTGCAAAACCACCTTTGTCCATTTTCATCCACAGAATAATCCTCTGCTGTTTTCTCTTCATTTTTAAAATATCCCATGGAGATGTTCTGTCCACCAATTACGATTTCACCTCTGGGGTTTGGCTTGTCATTAATTGTATAACCGCCTGGAAATCATAAAAGTAAATTAGTTATTATTCTACAACAAATTTCATTAATTCTTAAAGCTTGTATGTTAGTATTTTTCTGCTGATCAAATTTTATACCACTTTATGAGAGAACATTAGTTTATATTTACTAAGATTTACATGAGGATACTGGGTGACTGTGATTTTAAAAACACCAAGAAAGGCTCAATGATAATCACTACCAACAATCACCCATCTCAAACCTTCCCATACCATAACATTTCACACTTAGAACACCATCGGAGCTTAGTGTTCATAGAGCTCTGTTAAGATAAAATCACCCCCAGGAAGAGTAACACTTGAAGCTGTTATACGTAAATTACTAACATACTGATATCAATGCATTTCAAATTTTTTCTAAGGAGGTTTTAACCAAAAAAAAAACATGAAGTACCCAAAAATGGTAGCACCATAAAGTGAGAGGGAAAGGGGGGACTATGGGAAACAGGAAGAAAACTGTATTAATTTTACCTGCGGCCAGTCATGACTTTAAAAGTTCAAACACTAAACTAATTGACAATAACTACTAATATATTTTATCACTACTCATTACCTCTGTATTACTGAAGGAGGCTTACTTTAAGGAAAATATACAAAAATCTAAATTTGTAAACTAAGATATAGATTAGATTTTGTGTCATAAAAGGATTAAAATCAGGGTTCCTTTCAGCTGTTAGCTGCTCTGATAAAACTATTCAATATTTCAACATGATAAAACCCATTGTATGTAAAAAAAAACAAACAAACAAACAAAAAAAAAAACTGAGATCATTCCTACAGTATAAAGCCAGAGACTTCATAGCAAGGAAAACTCCAAATACATGTTCAACAATGGACCTACTCCCCAAAACTGACATTAAGGCCCAGTACCAGGAAATCAGAAAATAAAAATTATAGTAAAACTTGTCGAGGAGATTTTTGCCTTTAAACATTTCTGTGATTCCACTGCCTAACAAATAAAAACCTACCTAATAAAATAATTCTGATGTTGATGTCCAAAACACATACACACATACTATTTTCTTCAGATTTTCATGGTAAAATTGGAATGCCATTACCATGGAAGAAGGGAAGACTAAGTCTCAAGGTGTAAAACTCTTGGGAATGCAACTGGCTTTTTAAAATGTGTTTTTAAAAAACAAATAGTCATTTGCTCATAGAGCACTGACAATAACACACATAATAAAAAAATGCTTTAGAAACTTAAAGTTTATGTTAGATAAAAACGCATTCATTTTCTTAGGGTTTGGACAACCTAAGGGTTACGTCCTACAAGGTAAATTGTACTTTAAATTTTTAGTCTGTGGTTCCATCCTAAGGTATATATTCTCTTTTAAAATCTTAAGCATTTTAATTATTATTCCTTTATCTGACATGGCTAGGCTGTTAATTATTTGTTTTATTTAACAATCTACTTTATTGTAGTTACTGTGTATGTTTAGTATCTTTCATTAAGAAGACTGGTTGATATTTGCCTTCAGCTAATTTATAGAAAGGATGATCACCAATATCTCTAGGTTTCTTCTAAGTGGCTTGTCTCTGCAGGCACATATAAAAATTAAACTATACAAATAGCTGGACAGTTGAGTCTCAACTATGAAAATCTTTTCTGGGATCAAGATCTAAGAAGTTGGTGTATGTTTGCAACCCATCATTCTATCCCCTAAAAATCTGGGGTTTCTTTCTCAGCCCAAACATTGTCACTAGTAAAGTCAAGTTTCAAGGATCCTCACCTTCTCTAAACCCAGAAAGCTCCAGTAAGAATTTTTTTTCTCTTTACCTTCAAGTATTGTCAAGCTCAGAATCATTAATCCTAGATTCTAGAGATTTTATTTTCCTCTTGGGAACCTAAAGATATCACTAAGGAAAAAGAACGCATGGGGACAGGCAATAGCAAACCAGCAGAGAATTATTTGCTTCCCCATACTTTAACGAAATGAAAGTCATAAAGCTGACAGTAATTTTCAGCATATCTTGAATCACTAGAGCTTTTCATAAAATTCTTACCTTCCTGCCAGTCTTTTAGCTTAATTTCACAGCAAATAAGAGGGGCTCCAACTCTTCCAGTAGTATAGTCAGTTACTGTGAGGGAAAAAGTAACAGAGAGATTAACATACCACATGTATGTACCAATGTACAGATTTGTACCAATGTACTGGGAATATTAGAGTTAGAGCCAGAGTCAGAAAAATGACAAAAGAAGGAGTGGAAAGTGTGATCACTTTTCAGTATTTCAACTCCATTTCAATAGTGCGATGGATTCCATTGTTGTTACATCATTTTTGCTTTTCATGGTTATATTTTATGTAAGTACAAAGATCTGTTAAAGGAGGAGAGATGGCTCCACCGTTATCTACCTAAGATTGTCGTAACATAGATTTTAATCGGAATTCCTGCTCTACCACTCACTGGCTGTGTAACATGGACAAGTAACTTAGCCTCTCTAAGCCTCCACTTCCTCATCTATGAAATGGAGATAGTAACAAAAGCTACTTCATACAGGGATGTGCTGTGAGGATTAAATGAGATGATACAATGAGATGGACAATGCTTAACACTTCTTGGCACAAGCTAGTCTTTCAAAAGATGCTAGCTATTGTTATCAAACATCATCATGATGATGATATCCCTTTGCAATTTGTGATTATTGCTAGCAATAAACAAATATTTATGGACAGCCTATTATGTAAACAGCATTATATTAACTGTTGTGAAGAAAACACAGGAGAGATAAGAAGACCCTGCACTCAATGACCTTAGGAATGAACTGGGAAGAAATGCATGTGAAACAATTCAGAGAACATTTAAATACTAAACTGCATGGCACTGAAGGTGAGCACAATAGCAGCTTAGAGACTCAAACAATCAATGTAAAATGAAGTAGTTGGGAAAGACATTATTGACACAAACAAATGGAAGAACATACCATGCTCATGGATAGGAAGAATCAATATCGTGAAAATGGCCATACTGCCCAAGGTTATTTATAGATTCAATGCCATCCCCATCAAGCTACCAACGAGTTTCTTCACAGAATTGGAAAAAACTGCTTTAAAGTTCATATGGAACCAAAAAAGAGCCCGCATCTCCAAGACAATCCTAAGTCAAAAGAACAAAGCTGGAGGCATCACGCTACCTGACTTCAAACTATACTACAAAGCTACAGTAACCAAAACAGCATGGTACTGGTACCAAAACAGAGATATAGACCAATGGAACAGAACCGAGTCCTCAGAAATAATACCACACATCTACAGCCATCTGATCTTTGACAAACCTGAGAGAAACAAGAAATGGGGAAAGGATTCCCTATTTAATAAATGGTGCTGGGAAAATTGGCTAGCCATAAGTAGAAAGCTGAAACTGGATCCTTTCCTTACTCCTTATACGAAAATTAATTCAAGATGGATTAGAGACTTAAATGTTAGACCTAATACCATAAAAATCCTAGAGGAAAACCTAGGTAGTACCATTCAGGACATAGGCATGGGCAAAGACTTCATGTCTAAAACACCAAAAGCAACGGCAGCAAAAGCCAAAATTGACAAATGGGATCTCATTAAACTAAAGAGCTTCTGCACAGCAAAAGAAACTACCATCAGAGTGAACAGGCAACCTACAGAATGGGAGAAAATTTTTGCAATCTACTCATCTGACAAAGGGCTAATATCCAGAACCTACAAAGAACTCAAACAAATTTACAAGAAAAAAACAAACAACCCCATCAAAAAGTGGGCAAAGGATATGAACAGACATTTCTCAAAAGAAGACATTCATACAGCCAACAGACACATGAAAAAATGCTCATCATCACTGGCCATCAGAGAAATGCAAATCAAAAGCACAATGAGATACCATCTCACACCAGTTAGAATGGCGATCATTAAAAAGTCAGGAAACAACAGGTGCTGGAGAGGATGTGGAGAAATAGGAACACTTTTACACTGTTGGTGGGACTGTAAACTAGTTCAACCATTATGGAAAACAGTATGGCGATTCCTCAAGGATCTAGAACTAGATGTACCATATGACCCAGCCATCCCATTACTGGGTATATACCCAAAGGATTATAAATTATGCTGCTATAAAGACACATGCACACGTATGTTTATTGCGGCACTATTCACAATAGCAAAGACTTGGAATCAACCCAAATGTCCATCAGTGACAGATTGGATTAAGAAAATGTGGCACATATACACCATGGAATACTATGCAGCCATCAAAAAGGATGAGTTTGTGTCCTTTGTAGGGACATGGATGCAGCTGGAAACCATCATTCTTAGCAAACTCACACAAGAACAGAAAACCAAACACCGCATGTTCTCACTCATAGGTGGGAACTGAACAATGAGATCACTCGGACTCAGGAAGGGGAACATCACACACCGGGGCCTATCATGGGGAGGGGGGAGGGGGGAGGGGGGAGGGGGGAGGGATTGCATTGGGAGTTATACCTGATGTAAATGACGAGTTGATGGGTGCAGCACACCAACAAGGCACAAGTATACATATGTAACAAACCTGCACGTTATGCACATGTACCCTACAACTTAAAGTATAATAATAATAATTAATTAAAAAAAAAAAAAAAAAAAAAAAAGAAAAGTGGGCATTAAAAGATGGTTGTGATCAATTAGCAAAAAGGACATTCCAAGAGAAGGGTAAAGAAAATACAGAGCAGTGAGACCAAGAATGCCTTCATGAGAAACAGTAAGAAGATTGGCTGGTCTGGAGAGAAGAGCCAGGCATGTTTATATGTGGGGAATAATGGAAAATGATGTTGGATAAGTACACTAGCATCAGATTAAAGATGTCCTGAAAGCTAGGTAAAGAGGTGTTTAGATTTGATACATCAGATATCAAGCAGTGGGTGAGGTGGATGTATCTAACAGAAGGATACAGGATACATTAGAAGTGATGTAATGTAGGCAGACACAGCTGTTAAAAGGCTGTTAGGTCAGGCCAGGCGCAGTGGCTCATGCCTGTAATCCTAGTACTCTGGGAAGCTGAGGTGGGTGGATCACCTGAGGTCAGAAATTCGAGACCAGCCTGGCCAACATGGTGAAACCCCGCCTCTACTAAAAATACAAAACTTAGCTGGGTGTGGTGGCGCATGCCTGTAGTCCCAGCTACTCAGGAGGCTAAGGGAAGAGAATTGCTTGAACCTGGGAGGCGGAGGTTGCAGTGAGCTGAGATTGTGCCACTGCACTCCAGCCTGGGTGACAGAGCAAGACTCTGTCTCCAAAAAAAAAAAAAAAAAAAAAAAAAAAGGGGGGGGGTTTTAGGTCAGAGCAGAATGGAGCAATAAAATGTTGGACGACAAAGGTGGTATGGAGGGAAAGGAGAAACCTAATGAAGGAATGATCTGATGACATTTAAAGATATTTTAAAATAAGCAATCAGATGACTTCAAAACTGATACCTGGAATGACTTTAAGGATGGTGATACCACTCACACAAACAAATAATTTGTCAATAGAGAGACAGTTTAGAATAATGGCATTGATTTTGGACACAATGAGTTTAAAGTGAAAATAAGATTATCCAAAAATACAATTTCTATACCCCAGTGTTTCTCAACCTAAAGTGATTTTGCCCCCCAGGGGATATCTGGCAATGTTTGGGGATACGTTTCATTGTCACAGCTGGGGTGAGCCCATAAATATCTGCTTTGGCAACTAAATATTCTGCAATGCATACAAGAGTCCTCAACAACAAAGAATCATCGGATTCAAAATCTGAACATTGTCAAGGTTGGGAAAATTCGCTTTAGGCTGTTGAAAAATAACAAACAGGAAAGCAAAGAAGTCAGGACAGGAACACAGATTTAAGGGGGAGCATAAAAGTGATACTTCATTTTTAATAGTATGGTTCTCCAAAGAAGCGATCATTTATAGAAAGAAGACTAAAGGACCAGGGTGACAGGATTTTGAGGACTGACTGTGGCATAAATATTTATAAGGCGACCGGGCATGGTGGCTTACCGCCTGTAATCCCAGCACTTTGGGAGGCCAAGGCGGGAAGATCACCTGAGGTCAGGAGTTCGAGAGCAGCCTGGTCAACATGGTGAAACCCCATCTAAAAATACAAAAATTAGCCAGGCGTGGTGGCACACGCCTGTAATCCCAGCTACTTGGGAGGCTGAGGCAGGAGAATCGTTTGAACCCGGAGGTGGAGGTTGCAGAGAGCCAAGATCATGCCATTGCACTCCAGCCTGGGCAACAAGAGTGAAACTCCGACTCAAAAAAAAAAAAAAAAGTTATAAGGCTTAAAATTAAAGGGTCCACATGATACTTATAACTAAGAATTCATAAACTAAAACTACATTGATTTGCCATGAATCTGATATTAGTTAAGAGGTATTTTAAAGTTGCAATGAATCTGGTATTAGTTAAGAGGTATTTTAAAGTTACCATGGTTTCCAAAGGTAATGCAAATATATTTTATTAGTAGCATCTGATACAGAATATTTACCACATTAATAATGCTTACCCTCAGTAACTGTCCCAGCACCACATGATTCTGTCAGTCCATAACCCTGGCCAATCGGGCAGCAGAAGCAGACATTCATGAATCGGTGTGTCTGAGGAGATAGCGGGGCCCCTCCAGACAGCATCATGCGGACATTCCCTCCCAGCAGAGCCTTCACCTTTTTAAACAGTAACCTTGATAAACGGAGGATAAATGATTTTAATGTACGCATACATTATTCTTGGCAACGCACTAATTGATAAGCTCTGGGAAAGATTCCTCAACTGGTTGAACATCTCAATGTCAGAATCACAGTGAGAATGAGAGGTTAACAAGGCAACAACCAGTAACGCCTTGAAAAAATGCCAGAAAAAACTCTTTAAAAATGAAGAAAGATAATGTGCAGTATCGGGAAACTGCTGACACAAGTAAATGATCACTTATGTTATCTCGCTTCCAATAAAAAATGCTTCCCCATCCCCACTCCTCAGTGTCACATTTAAAATAACGGTTATGTTCATACACTTACAACACTATTTTATGAATACAATAAATCAGAAACCTTCATGCAATGAAGGTCACTTTTTTAGTTAGAAATGACATTTTTTAAGCTCAAGTGTCTTGATTCAAAAGTCTATTTTAGGTTTTCTTCATGAGACTAAATTTTATAAATAAATCTTAAATATATACTCAATTATTAAAATCTGTTAAATTGCCAAGATCAGAGTCCTCTGCTTGCTGTATGAACAGTAAGACTTAGAATAAAAGAGAAATTCAACCTTATGATCATGGTGGTGATATTCAAATGAATTAAGTTTCCATATATTTATTCATCTTCTGGATTTAAAACCATAAAAAAATTTAAAGGCTCAAACCACAGAGCCTATGAAATGTACTTACAGATTGCAAAGAGGTGCATCATATCCCTTTTTGATCTGTTCCAATTTGTAATCATATCCTATCTTGAACAGAGTTTTCTGAATATAATTCATCTCTTGGACTTTGCTCATAACATTCTTATAAATTCTATCCATGATTTCCTGAAAGTTAAACAAAATATTCAATAATCTGAAAAGAATGGAGACAGTCTTTAGTTGAAGATACCTTACTTGCAACATCTTGGGTAAAAGTCATTAGCATAATGGACATATTTGTTTCTTTAATTATATAATTAATTTCACTGACTACTTGTTCACTACTTCAAAAAGACTAAGGACAGCTATAGGGGTTTCTTTAGTTCTATACATTAAGTTAATCTAATTTTTTTTTTTTTTTTGAGATGGAGTCTCACTGTGTTGCCCAGGCTGGAGTACAGTGGCAGGATCTCGGCTCACTGCAAGCTCCACCTCCTGGGTTCATGCCATTCTCCTGCCTCAGCCTCCCCAGTAGCTGGGACTACTGGCCCCCACCACCACAACCAGCTAAATTTTTTGTATTTTTAGTAGAACAGGGTTTTGCTGTGTTAGCCAGGCTGGTCTCGATTCCCTGACCTCGTGATCCGCCCGCCTTGGCCTCCCAAAGTGCTGGGATTACAGGCGTGAGCCACCGCGCCTGGCCAAGTTAATCTACATTTTTAAGAAATGTTAGCTCGAGTTTAGAGAATTTACTCAGCTGTCACCAAAAAAAAAAAAAAAAAAAGAAATCTCTTTGTTACAATATATTCACTTATTGTCAAACAGTACCAAAATACCTATGTTGAATCTATTCATGATGCTTTTCTCTTTTTTTACTACAACTTTGTAATCTTCTTACAGCGTAGCAGAAAGCATTAGTTTCTTAAAATCCTAAGTATCTATAGTTTAAGCATTTCTATTACATTTTAACAGAAGCAAAGAACATGATTCTTGCTCATACAAACTTGAAAAACTGGAGGTAGGACCAGGTTTAAGATATATTGACTCCAAGGTTAATACAAAACAAACAAAAAACCAAAGAGCCCAGACTACCACTAAATGATGTTATCTTGAAATTATTTAACACAAATTAACAAAAATTATTACATAAAGCACACCTGTTTATAAATACGTGTTTCCAAATACTTAAAATATCAATTATCAGTACAAATTAAGGTATGCTATAATGAATAACTTAATGGGCAGTTCTTTTAATATTAGAACAGAGCCACTCACAAATGAAGACAGCAGAACCATCCCTTAAAAAGGTTACCACAGGTCAGGCGCGGTGGCTCACGCCTGTAATCCCAGCACTTTGGGAGGCCCAGGCGGGTGAATCGTGAGGTCAGGAGTTCGAGACCAGCCTGGCCAAGATGGTGAAACCCCGTCTCTACTAAAAATACAAAAATTAGCCAGGCGCGGTGGCAGGCGCCTGTAATCCCAGCTACTCAGGAGGCTGAGGCAGGAGAATCGCTTGAACCTGGGAGGCGGAGGTTGCAGTGAGCCGATATCACACCACTGCACTCTAGCCTGGGTGATAGAGCAAGACTCTGTCTCAAAAAAAAAAAAAAAAAAGTTACCATTACATAGCACTCAGGCATGGTACAATATTGTTTTCTCCATTTCCACAAGAGGAGTCACTACTATATAACTGAAATATTTCTCTACATCTGTGACAGAATCCCCAATCATTCCCTAGCAGGACTTGAACATCCTGTAACCATCCTTCTTAAAAAGCATATGAGATCTTTAAAAAGGGGGGTGGGGTGGGGGGAGGGGAGCGGGGGCAGGGGCTTGGGAATGAGACAGATGTGTGAGAACCATGTCTACTGTTCTTTCCAGCACTGGGTACTAATCATAGACTTAGGCAAGGCCTTGATGAGTAAGGAACATAACACAGTTGTAACATGTTGGCAGAGTTTATGGTTAGCACATTAAGTCACCCTTTATCTCAACCTAACATTACATGATGTTCAATGGAGCCACAGCTGATAAGTAGTGACTTATTCTGAATTCTCATTGTGAATGTTATAGTATTCAATCAATCTTTCATTCTGACCCAGGAAAGAAACAAACTCAAATAACAGACTCTACCAAAAATAATTCTCAATAAAAAGTGTATTTCTTTTAAATGGCCTATTTCTGGAGAAATAGGAGGAGCTAAAAAGGAAACCCGATAATATTTGATGAGGTGCCATTGGACTAGCAACATAGGAGACCATTTACTATCTCAAGGCCTCAAGAAATAAGAAAAGTGTCATTGGAACCTGGATGAGGACTCTAGCCATGGGAAAGACCTGGTTACAAACAATGGGAAGGAGACTAACCAACAGGGTCTCCTGACAACTGCTAAAATTTGGAGCCCAGCAGGAAAGGAGCAAAGGTAATAAGTGTGCAGACTCTCTCTCTTTCTGCCCTCTGATCTCTCATGAGGGCCTCCAATTGGCCGAACCCAACCAGAAGTCATAAGGCAAGGACGCACTGGTAATTTGTGCATAGAACGTAGCCCCTCAAGACACAAAGTAAAGCAGGGAAGAACAGACAACGGGCAGTTAGAGGATAAGCAGCCTATGTGTTAACTGTGCTTATCCTTCAGGCCCAAAATCGGGGATCACTTCTTTTTTTTTATTATTTATTTTTTTTTTATTATACTTTAAGTTCTAGGGTACATGTGCACAATACGCAGGTTTGTTACATATGTATACATGTGCCATGTTGGTGTGCTGCACCCATTAACTAGTCACTTACATTAGGTATATCTCCTAATGCTATAGCTCCTCCATCCCTGCACCGCACAACAGGCCCCAGTGTGTGACGTTCCCCTTCCCGTGTCCAAGTGTTCTCATTGTTCAATTCCCATCTATGAGTGAGAACACGCAGTGTTTGGTTTTTTGTCCTTGCCATAGTGTGCTGAGAATGGTTTCCAGCTTCATCCATGTCCCTACAAAGGACACGAACTCATCCTTTTTTTATGGCTGCACAGTATTCCATGGTGTGTATGTGCCACACTTTCTTAATCCAGTCTGTCACTGATGGACATTTGGGTTGGTTCCAAGTCTTTGCTATTGTGAATAGTGCCACAATAAACATTCGTGTGCATGTGTCTTTACACCAGTTAGAATAGTGATCATTAAAAAGTCAGGAAACAACAGGTGCTGGAGAGAATGTGGAGAAATAGGGACACTTTTACACTGTTGGTGGGACTGTAAACTAATTCAACCATTGCGGAAGACAGTGTGGCGATTCCTCAGGGATCTAGAACTAGAAATACCATTTGACCCAGCCATCCCATTACTGGAGATTACTTCACCTCAGCCCTTACCTCTTCCTATATTATCTGATAAGGTTTGCTACGGAATTCTGTATGCTAGATAATAAAGCCAATGTATTGTTTTCCAAAATGAAATAATAACAAGAACATACAACAGTCCTAAATAGACAGCCATAGTGGTTAAGAAGACTGGTAGACTGATACTCCACCAGTATCAGATTGGTGGAGTTCAAACATTGATTCCATCACCTATGAGCTGTGTGGCTTTGGGGCAACTTTCCTTCTTTGTAAGATAGGGGTAACAGGGCCCACCTTGCAGTCTTAGAATTAAGTGAGATCATTTATCTAAGGCATTTCGCACAGTGCCTACCTAGCACATAGGAAGCACTGCACTAGCTATTATTAGCAACTTTATATTGTGGTTTTAGTCAGAAGCCTCTTCTTTCTGTTTGAAAACTTTATGAATTATACAGAACCTCTAAATAAAAAGGCAAAGTCTTCTCTGACCTATTCTACTTCTTTGTTATTTGGTAATTTTGCAATTAGAAGCTAAAACGACCATAAAGTATCTTCCATCTGTAATTCTCAGAAAAATCTGGACTGAATACTTTCTTATCTAATCTCAGACTTTCCATATACCAAAGTAATTCTGTGAAAGATACTGGGATAAGATTTCAAGTCTGATCATAATATAAGCAGTAGCGACACACAGTCTTTCTGGAGTTTCTGAAGCATAAAAAAGCTAGAAGATATTTGATTACACAAATCTGAAACATGGTGTTAAATGTTTCAAAATTCATCATTACAAGGCTATAAAATGTAACATCTTGTTGTTTTTTGTTTTTAAGGCAGTATTTCACATGAGGATTCTGAATATATAGAATAAAACATTTTTCCTTTGGGAGCTCTCTCCAATTTTCAGTTTACTTAATCACCGTAAGAGGGTTGGGAGGGCTTAGATCCTCGACCTTGTATATGATTCTTCAGCTCCCTAGGATGGCTTAAAGTTTCCTCATTTTTTAAATTAAGAGATTAAACAAGATGGTCTTTAGAGTATGTTCTATCTTAAAATGGTCTGACCAATTCTCACAGTAGGTAATCTGAACTAGATCATTTTCATCACCTAATTTTCATGTATCAGCAAACTCAAACAGGCATACATTTCAAAAGCTTGCCATTTTGTCTTCCCCAGTACGGTACCTAAGATTTTAATGAACATATTTGCTATGATTTCAACAAGGTAAAATTATTTTAAAATGTAGACATATCTAAGAGTATTACTTTTTAAAAGGTCCAAGTACGAGCAATAAATTAAATAAACGATCCTCTTATGCTCATATTCATATTCTGTACTCACCGGAACAGCAGCCATAAGTGTGGGCTTCAGTACAGTACAGTCTCCTTTGCTTCCTTTTTTAATTTTGCTGGACTACATTAAAGAAAAAGTAAATATGATCAGGAAAACCAACCTTAACAAAACATGTTGTAATTCAAGTATTAATAACAAATATAGAAGTTACACATGGAATTTGAGCTGTTATTGCGCTGTGATTATCTGTTAACAACTATCATAACCTACAAGTCTCAAGTGTAAGTACTTTAGTGCTACAGATAACTGCTTCTAGCACATTTCACCTTCCTTAGAGGAGAAACCTTGATCCAGGATAAGAAGAGAATGGGATATTTTGATGAATCAAACATTCTTATTAATAACACACTATCAAATACAGCACAGACTACTACTACATTTAAAAAAAAAATTGATTAAGACAGATATAACACTAAAACAAAATTGAAGGTGATTTTAACTTTCTTTGATTAACCAATAGGCAAAGCCACATCTTAAAGACACGACTATATGGCCGGGCGTGGTGGCTCAAGCCTGTAATCCCAGCACTTTGGGAGGCCGAGACGGGCGGATCACGAGGTCAGGAGATCGAGACCATCCTGGCTAACATGGTGAAACCCCGTCTCTACTAAAAAATACAAAAAAACTAGCCGGGTGAGGTGGCGGGCGCCTGTAGTCCCAGCTACTCAGGAGGCTGAGGCAAGAGAATGGCGTAATCCCGGGAGGTAGAGCTTGCAGTGAGCTGAGATCTGGCCACTGCACTCCAGCCTGGGCGACAGAGCGAGACTACATCTCAAAAAAAAAAAAAAAAAAAAAAAAAGGAAAACCACTATGAACATCAATTAACATCATACTGAAACTCTAATTTGGTAATACCCTAGTTGGTAAGATACAGAGAACACTGCCAGGGACAAAGTAGAGATACACATATATATACATAAATGTGCACATATTCTCTTTTTATCTTTCTTTCTTATACACATAAATACAATTTGGTATTTCAAATGTTAGATCAGTTGGTAGAAAAGTTGATAAAGTAACCCACTGAAAAAGCAAGATAAAAATAAAAATCTGCTATAACACAGTTATTAGCCTGCAAGTTTAGGTGTTTGTCACACGTTAGCCATTGCTAATACAGGAAAGAAGAAAACCAGCTGTTAAGCAGTGTGATCCATAAGAACTACCAGCTTGGCCATATAGAGGATGGTTCTCCTGATAGAACTAAGTTGCCTTTCTCCTACTTTTCTTTAATATGGATAAAGGAGATAAAATAACTTGTTTTACGTGTGTGCAAGGATGTGCAAATTTGCAAGTGGAAACCTACACAGAAACCAGGTACACCACACACAGGAGGGCTGCTCTGCAGAGACAAAATGGGCTCTCATGTCCTTCAGGTCAGAGTTGCCCTCTGCATGCTATTGACCAGTTCTTGCTACAGAGAGCAGTTCTGGGATAGCAGAAGCCACAAGAAGTCCTTCTTTGTTTTTTTTACTTAGTAATTTTATCAGTTATTTCGTCTTCTTGTGATCATAGTAATCCTGGTTATGACAATATTGCTCTCATCAGTTGGCTCCAAATGTGGTGCTTCTAGTCTCCTGCGTCCTTCTGATTTCCTATGTGAGGGAAGTTCCTGTGTTTTAGATTCCTAAAGATTGAGAGTCTTTACAATAGTTCATTTAAAAAGTAGGTGTGAATTTTATTGAACAGGCTTCTAATGTACTAGCTTAGCCTAAGAGACAGCAAGAATTAAGTCAGACCAGCAACAGACTCCAACTGTCCCTCCTTTCCCACACTGAGGCTATTGTTCTCAGAAAGGCAGTGAAAAATCAAAGAGTGGCTAGTCCCAGCTTCCAAATTCACAAAGGGAAAAAAAATTATACTCAAAGTTTACTGAAATGTTTTCTACATTTTGATAATGTCTCTGAGCATAAGAAAAACCCATGACAATAAAACATAATCATCAGAGATTTTACTAAATTTTTTTTAGAGTTTAAGCCTCAGTCTTATTGATAGGTCTACTTTGATTTTACTAGGTCAAGTTCTGTTTATCAACTGGATAGTGTATTTATTCATTCCATTACTATTCTAGCAGATTTTAAGTGTGAATTTATAGCTGAGTGGTATAGTCAAACACAGCAGCACCCTGTCATACAAAGATTGTGTTTCTTAAAGTAAAAACCTAGGAGTTGTTTGGAACAGAATGCTTTCTCACAGAAAAAGCCACTTTAAAAGGAGGCTGGATTCTTCTTTCAAAGAGAATCCAATGTGGTAATGACTAGGAGGGGACACAAGGGACATTCACGGGTATTGAAAATGTTCTTTGTTTTCCTAATCTAGATGGTGATGATCACAGAGGTCTATATGTACTTATTAAATCTAATCAAGCAGTACACTTAGTATTTGTGCACTTTGAGTCATACATAAAAAAAAAAAAACACAAAAAAAAGGTGACTAGAATCTCAAGTTCAAAAAAAAAACTATTTAACATTTTTTGTTTTAATAGTATACAACCTATCTAGCCTTTCCCTAAAATGGTATTTCTACAAATAAAGTATTACAATTTCTAACTGTGAACACCAAGGACATATCTTACCAACTCCATGCTCCATGGAGACTCAAACAAAAGGCAGCATTGCCGGGGGTGGGGGGGCAGGGCGTGTGAAAAACAACAGCTGGGCGCCCAGTGTTGAAGGAGCAGAGCCACATATAGACAAGTCATTCCTACCTATACTCGCTTTATCTTTCAGCATCCAGAACCCCACAGCTTCTTTAGTGGCTTTTTTTTTCCCCCTATGCCTGGTTGAAGCTTTTCTACAGCAACTATTCCAAAGAAGACATAAAACAGAACTGTGGACAATAGTATTAGGTGTGTAATTTCAAATGGGTATAACATATATGAGTTAGCCCCACCCATTGTTGGGATTTCTGCTATGAACTACAGGAAGAAGGAAGAATCCTAACTTAGTATGGTGAGCTGAGACTACCTTTGGAGATGCCTCAGCCCTTACCAATAGAACTTTCTGTGATGATAAAAATATTCTTTATCTTTGCTGCCTAATATGGTAGCCATTGGTCACACATAGCTATTGAGCGCTTGAAATATGGCTAAAGCAAATGAATTTTTTTTTTCAATTTTACTTAATTTTTATTTAAATATCTGCCTAGTGGCTACTGTATCAGACAGCACTGCTCCAGAAAAATCTCAGAAAAACTGGGCCAAAACCCTAACATATATCCTCCCAGAAAACCCACCAATGCTCCTGGGTAGTGTGTCAAAAAGGCTCACTGTATTTATATTCTCTATCATAGTTCTCAAGAGTAAAAATCTAGTAGAGAAAGATAAAAATAGTTATTCATTCTGAAATAATTGTAAGGCTGGGCGCAGTGGCTCACACCTGTAATCCCAGCACTTTGGGAGGCTGAGACGGGCGGATCACTGGAGGTCAGGAGTTCGAGACTAGCCTGGTCAACATGGTGAAACCCCATCTCTACTAAAAATACAAAAAAATAGCAGGGCGTGGTGGTGGGCGCCTGTAGTCCCAGCTACTCCGGAGGCTGAGGCAGGAGAATCGCTTGAACCCGAGAGACAAAGGTTGCAGTGAGCCAAGATCATACCATTGCACTCCAGTCTAGGCGACAGAGCAAAAGAAAAGAAAAAAGAAATAATTTAAAAATATATAGCTAAAGCAATGCTAACACATCCACAGGGTAATTTCCTATAGCTACATATTGTTCACGGAAGCTATTTTGATGTCAAGGAGAAAGCTTTAGCTGAATTAAAATATCTCGTGTCCTAGTATTATGTTCTCAGCCAAACTATGCAGCATCATATAATCATGCCAATATGAAAAGTTTGTCACCTGGTCAGAGAGTGTAAGTGGAGAAGAATATCCAATCCTGCAGCCATAGGTAAAGCAAGATATCTCTGCTGTCAGTTCTAGCACATGAGCCAAAGGCAAGTAGCCAATATATGTGTCCTTTGGTCTAAAACAAAATAAGAGAAATATTTTAACCATTCTTGAAAAGGCATTTGAAGTTAGAAATACCAAGAACTTTATCATTTTAATATAGATTGAGTTTAGAGAATGCTGAACATGAACTCTGATTTCTAAGAAGAAAGTTAAAGAACTATCTTACCCCAGTCCAGGTATTCTTTCACATTGGCCTGTCATTCCAGCTATCAAATTGCTATGATGCATCATCACTCCCTTAGGTCGGCCAGTAGAACCACTAGTATACATAACAATGGCCATGTCTGAAGGCGTTGGTCTACTTGGAGGAATGCCCACTAAATGAATGAATGAAAAACACCACATTTACTTCAGTTCAAAAGTTAAATTACTAAACAATAATACAATATTTACATTTTGCATAATGATAAACTATCAATAGACAGTATTTGCTTTAAATCATCAAAATGAGCTGGGTGAGGTGGCTCATGCCTGTAATCCTAGTACTTTGAGAGGCCAAGGTGGGAGGATGGACCCCTTGAGCCCTGGATTTCAAGACCAGCCTGGTCAACATAGCAAGACTCTGTCTCTACAAAAACTTAAAAAGTTAGCTGGATGCAGTGGCATGCACCTGCAGTCCTTGCTACTCAAGAGGATGAGGCAAGAGGACTGGGTGAGCCTAGCAGGTTGAGGATATAGTGATCTATGGTCATACCACTGTGCTCCAGCCTGGGCTAGAAAACAAAAATGTTTATCAAATTCTGGTTACAGTGAGCATTTTGGACTCAATTTGGCCCATTTTCTGGATGTTTAACCTAATCCCTGTCTGTGCTTTGCCTCTCCACAGTGTTGTATACAGAGCAATGTCATAGAAAGATTTCTGGGACTTTGGAGTATCAGGAGGACAGAGTATTGTGTATAAACTTCTTAGGCCTCAGTTTCTCATCTCTAAAATAAGACAGTTGGACAGATTGTGGTTACTAACCACTAGTGGGTATCAGAATCACCTGCAGAACTTAAATAAAATACTATTTCTGAACCCCCTTTCTGAAAATTCAGATTCAATATGTCTGGGATAGAACGAAGCTCCACAAGTGATTCTCATATATGCCCCTGATTGAAAACCACTGGATCTGATCTTTAAGGTGATTCCAATGCTAAAATTCGAAGGTGATAAGTTTTAAACAGCACCCTGGAGCTTCCACTTTCAAGACAGTGTATAGTGCTAACCTAGTAACCACTTTTCCTTCCAAGAATATACCAAAGTGGCTAAGAAGCCACAGATATATCATCAGAATTAAATACAAGTTTAACAGGATTATCAGATTTTAAAATCTTCACACAAATTATTTACATTTTTATACACATTAAAATAAAATTATTTTAAAACAGTGAGCTATACCACTGAAACAAAGATAGTTACACTTAAACTGGCTAATTTTAAGGCTTTTTAAAGATACAGTCATAGTTTATAAACCAAGCAAATAAGGACTGCATATTTCCTCTGATGATTAACCAAAGCAACAGCAGTAGCTAAATTCTTAATCTAAGCACATAATGTGATACTTTGCTTCTGCCCACTTTTAAGTAAATATGCAAAAAAGTGGCATCATAATAACTGCCTGTACCACAAAAACATATGTATCCTATCTATTGCAGAGATGAGTAGAACTAAGCGGGATATGTGGCCTATTACATTATTGCTCACACAAAATTATGAAGACTGCTGACCCCTTAGTTTGCTACCAACACCCTTTGGTGAATCAGCAGAACTGCAACTGATCCCTACCAATCAGGACTTTTCAGTCAAGTTTATCCCAGTCTTACAGGGTCAACCTGGTGTAGAGAAATAATTCTCTATGGGTCTCATGTTCCACACATCTTGCAAGCAGAGACATTGACTTTGTTCCAGACTATCTTTACAAGGATATTTGCAAAGAGATAGTGTCTCTCCCCAGAGCAAACAGCAGGCATGCTTACTGTCCAGTACAATAAGATAATAAGATATTCAGGCTCTTTAAGCTCAGAGTTCCTCTCTTATGACACAAATGTTGATATGATACTCTGGCTACTGCTATTGTTGTGAGTAAAAAACTGTCCCTCATCTCAGACCCAAAAGTCTATGGCCCCAAGAAGTTTTGCAGGCTCATCTGTTTGCCAGCAAGCAGGGTAAAACCTCAGACTCTCTGCCATTCTGGACACATGGCAGAAAGCTATAGTCCATACCTGTTATTATAAACGCACGTTCATTCTCTAACAGTAAAATGTTCAGAAGCTGAGTAGTGGTTCGACCAACATTTTCTCCTGCAAAAATGTATCCTTTCCCTCATTATAGTATGGTATTACGACCATCGCATTAAACATGATAAGAAAACTCTTCAAATGGAGTATTAATTTCCTCAACTCTCTGCCCTGATGGCCAACTGACATTTTGCTACAAGGTACACTTACTTGCTTTAAATGAAATACCAACTACCACTTCAGTGGTAAAATACATCCAAGCATTAATCTTGGTAAACAGTTTTGCATCCTCTGAAACATCCTTAAGATAACTAGCATTAAGCATTTATTTCAGAAAGTTTACTGAATGGAAGGCCTGAAATATTTTTCTTTTATGAGGCCCAAATTGGAAGGTTATAGTGGGTTATTTAAAAAATGAAGAAACATTTGGCAGCAACTGCCATAAAGTCTGAACCACTGATTATATCTCAACCATTTAGTGAAATTTACTAACTTACTTTTTTTGAGGAGAAATGGAGGGAAAATCTTAATCATATATGGTCTTGATGGTTTTTAAAGAGTTTTAAACTATTTTTTTTTCAGTCAAAGAACTTTTGTGGATTTACTCATATCACTTGTTTCCCTAACCTACCGAAATAACTAACCTGGAATAGGTAAATAAAATTGTTTCTACTGCTGTACTTACAGTTTTCTGGGTTGGATCCCAACTCTTCTACTGATTGCATGCTGTGAATCTCAAAACCTTCCGGGTACTCTGCTTTATTGATAGTCTTATTGTCCACATAAATGATATGTTTTACACAACTGATATCTAACAATGCAGTCTGTTAGGCAGAAAGAAAAAAAACAGCTATTAAATTTGAGCCTGCAACAAAAATTCACTTACTGAATATTTTTCTGTCCTGCCAGACAATGCAACCATGAATTAAAAGAAAATTTCATATTTACCTTAAGTTTACTTTCCAGAAGTTCAACACTGGTAATCAGATAGGAAGCCTCAGATTCATTTAGCCCATGAACTACTGCTTCTTTGCCAAGTGTGGCATATAAAGTCACAACTACATAATAAAAATAAACAGAAATATTAAGTAATAAACATCTATTAGAAATGGATATTATTGAAGTCAGTCTTTAATAATAGGTACACTTAGAGACACAAAGACATTGTGTATTTTAATTTGATTTCATAGTCTCTGTCACCATCCTTTAACCTTGCTTCAAACTCCCTCGGAGCCCAAAGTTTTCCTTACAAATTCCCAGAACTCTCACTTCCTAAACCTGAAGAAACCCAGAAACACTCGCACTGCCACAGCTGATCAAAAATCTGTCAATTAAGATGCTCAAGGCCAATTGGTACTGGCTGAACTCTTAATTCAGGTCAGACTGGCCCAGCTAGGGCTTCCTCTTGATACACACTTTCATTGGCCATAGCCTCCAAAGAATGGATAAGTCCTTGAAAATCTTGAGGATCTTAAGTCATAAGATCAGCCACAGATAATGTCCTTACTCCTTCTAAGAAGCTGCTTTAGTGAGTCCAATGTCCAATGTGATTGGTGACCTCCACACCTTAATTAGAGAGATCAAGGAGATCTACTCCTTAGGAGCCACCAGAGATAACATAAACTTAAACCAAGATCAGTTGGAATCAAAGGACATTTGCTAAACTTAGAAAGAACTGAAAATTCAGCTTTAGATTGGTAACTAGAAACAACGTGGTTAAAAATAGCCACTTTTCACAAGCTGTTGATCGTTGAAAGTGGGTAATGGGTACATAGGGGATCATTTTCATATTATCTATTTTTTGTTTGAAATTTAAGTTCTTCAATCCTACCCTACAGTGTTATATTTCATTCAACAAACAATGGAGTACTTAGTATGGAACAATACATTGTTTACTTCTTAAACAGTGGCAACAACAAACGCTTGAGTATTAGAAACATACTCAATTTTACTTTCTAACATAGCTAATGCCAATTCCAGTTGTCACATGCATATTTCACATGTAAACTGGAATAAGTCAAATAAGAGGTCTCGAAGTGTAGCAATGAACTTGAATTATCCTAAGAAATGGTTTTTTGTTCTTTTAATCATTACTCTTTGTATATCATCCCTGAAAAATACCCCCAAACTCCAACTCTTTCAGGTACAATTCATTTCCAATTGGAAAATAAAAGTGTAAATCATATCCCTTAAAGCTGCCAATTCCCATATTAGTTCTTACAAGTTATATTTAACAGCAGCTATCAGATATCTTTTAGCCGCAATATTACAAAATGTATTGTGGACGTAATTTCCGTGTAAAATGGCTAAACAACACCTACTCTGAAAACAGAAGCATCTCAAAACAATTTTCACATGCAAGCAAAGACTCTTCTCTCCCCGCTCCAAAAACACAAGGCACTTACGAGGAAAGTTGTACTTAAAGCAGGTCTGTGCTGCAATCATCCACTCGGCCCTGGTCTCACAGAAGATGGCAATGGTGTTCTTTGGTTTTAGTCCCAGTGCAGTGAGTCCACTACCAAAGTTATTCACTCTGCAGTTCACTTCAAGGTAGTTCATCCATTTATAATTCCCAAGAATTAACTGTTAAAGTGATACATTCCCTAATATTAGTATATTCAAACAAGCAATTAAAATACTATCCAAAGCATAAAACTCTAAAAATGCTCTTAAGTGAACATAAAGAAGCTACGAACGGCTTCTGAGTAGTTTTACACAGCACTGTAATAGAATGCCAGCATATTTAAAACGCACTCCATTTATAATAAAACAAATGTGTCTTACTCTTTAAAACATAAATGAAAAGCACCAAAATACTTTACCTTCTTAAAAACTTTTCCATTTGGCTGCATTTCATTTTCTTCACTTAGGATTTCCCTGGTCCCAAGGCTGTCCTTCTTCCCAAACTTGGATACAGCATGGTCAAATAATTTATCCAGAGTATCTGCTCCAGGGATGTCTATTACAGCTAGTGAGTCGAAGTGTGTGACAGAGCGATATGGACTTCCAGGTTTGTCTGAAGTGGGCTTAGCTTTTATTCTCTTTGCCATAGCGTTTTTCTTCTTGGCATTGGTAAGAAAATACCATGGAATAAATATAAGGGCACTGTATATTGTTATTAACAAGTGGACAGGCAGCAAAATAATGGTGAGTACATTTAGCTTAAGTTTCATAGTGGAAAGCCTTCTAAAATGGTGCTTATTTCTTGTTATTCTTTGGCTTTTGAAAGCCTTATTTTGCTGAAGAAGGCAGTAATAGAAGCAGCAGTAAGAATAGCAGTACAGCCAAGGCAGTTCAATCTCAGTGATACAGATAAGTTAGTAATCTTTGGAAGCCGACAATAAAGTACGCCTGTAGGTGATGACAATGAATCAAGCAGAGAGCAGGAGAAAAAAAAAAAAAAGAGTATTAACAAGTTGATAGCACAATTGATTTAAATACTCAGGTCTTTATTAGTTTACACAATTAATTACAGAAAGCTGAAATAACTGGTCTGAAAGGCTGGCATTTTCCATTTGTAATCATTATTGACATAAATGTCTTTGAGCACATCAACTTCTGAATTTAATTTTTTCCAGATTTCTAGATGTAGTGGTACTCTGCATATCATTCTGTGAGTTGAACAACAACCTTAATGCTTACGCAAATGCATGAATATGATATTTAAGTCTGGCAAAACTGTGGTAGAATAGGGTATGCCAATGAGATTTTTCTTAAACATGTGCATGTAAACTAGACATCTTTAAATAGTGTTAAGTTTATATCCAAAGGCGGGGGGTGGGGGGCAGAAACTACCAACTTAGATTTACTTCTCAAAGGTCAACCCAGAAACATTATTCTGAGTTCTTCATTAAGGTACATTTCTCAGGTAATGCTATTTACTATCTCCTGTTTCCCATATGGGATCAATACAGTTGTAAAATCATTTCCTGTATGTCCACTTTGTGCTCAAAACTGCACCAGTTGCCTAGGAGTGGTAATACAAGTCTGAAGTTGTATTAATTCCTGGCCCTTGGCCATTATAAGTTAACATTTATGAGTCAACTATCACACAAGATAGATCCAGTGTTTTTGAAACTGTTTGGGGGCATGGGGACAGGGGGTGCAACTAAACCATCTCTTCTAATAAACACTACTGCAAACTGCCCATATATAACACTAAAAAGTGGAGTTGCTCTGGCCAAAACAGGGTTTGGGGATGTCTAGAGTCCTGCACCAGAATTCCCTGAATCCCAACTCCCAAGGTGACCACTAAAGCACTTCCACTGAAAAGCCTTGTGGTAATACATAACTAATACATAACTACCACATGCAGTATAGGCAGTAGTATAAGCAATAAACGCAAAAGGAGTTCACAGAAAGTGCAAAATGGCCAAGAGTAACTAGGAGAGGCGTTGTGGAGATTAGATTTAAGCTGGACCTTATGTTGGGCATCTAGAAATGAAAGAGGAATGGAAGGCATTCCAGGCTTAGGGACTGTACGAAAAAAGATACGAAGGTGGGAATGAAAGGACTTTGGGAGAATAGGAAGTACCAATAGCAAGGACACTAGTCTGACTGGGGCACAGCATACACTAAATATGCTAAATACACTTGACTAAATATGCTACGGTAGTTACAAGATTTAACAAATTAGGCAAAGTAATTTTGATTGGATTACGCAGAAAGCTGGGGGCTGCTGCAGGTTAGAAAAACAGTGCCATTGGAAAGAAACTACGGAAACAGGCTCAAAAATAGTAATTTTGCTTTTTTTTTTTTTTTTTTTTGAGACAAGCTCTCATTTTGTCACACAGGCTGGAGTGCAGTGGTGTGATCTCAGCTCACTGCAACCTCTGCCTCCAGGGCTCAAAAGATCCTTCCCACCTCAGCCTCCCGGACAGCTGGGAACACAGATGTGCTAATATCACCATGCCTGGCTAGTGTTTTTGCATTTTTTGTAGAGATGGGGTTTCGCCATGCTGCTCAGGCTGTTCTCAAAATCCTGGGCTCAAGTGATCTGCCCTCGATGGCCTCCCAAAGTGCTGGGATTACAGGCGGGGGCCATCACACCCGGCCTAAGAATAGGAATATTTTTCAAAGAGTTTACCTTCAACTGAGAAAGCTACTTTGGTGAGTCGTAGCCTATTTCAACAAGAAAAATCAAAATATTAGTTCACTTTGCAGAGACAAACTGAAGCCCAACCTTCCGCAACTTTTGTAGAAACAGACTGACAGACTTAATTCAATTGACCCCAGGCTAGTTGATTGTTTTTATGCCATCTAATATAAAATCGTAGCTTAATCCTGCCTGTGCCTTTGTTCATGTAGTTTAGCTGAGTATAGTGAAATCAGCAAGAAACTGGAAGTCACTGGGTGTCAGTCCTCATCTCTGCCCCTAACTGGCTGTGTAACCTTGAGCAAACCATCTGTCTGAATCTGGGACCACACTAGATCAGTAGGCCTTAACCTCTTAGAGATGATGGGCCTTTTTGAGAATGAGAACTAGGAACCCAATTCCCCTCAGAAAGACATGCTAAATGATAGACACAATTTCAAGTGATTCACAAGTTCCTTGAAATCCATCCATGAACTTCAAAGGGCAACAATCCTGAACTAAAAATGTCTGGCCTAGGTGATTCTTAGGGCCATTCCAGCTTTAAATTCTATGATATACCCTACCTGGAAAGTACTTTCTCAGTCTCTTGGACAAGTCTGGTCATTCATTTCTTCAAGATAAGGTGTGTCATGTCAAGTGTTTAATCATAGTGCTGAATGTAAGATCCCCTCTAACAATCCTCTCCTCCTACTGAAGATTTCATGGCTACCCAAGTCCAGAACAATCTTTAATTTTTCTAATTTCACACATCATTAGCAGTATCTACCATTCAATCTGATATATGATTATACTACCATCACTTCCAAGCTTCTGGGTGCCTTAGTATAGAACATAGACCAGTAGTTCTCAACCATATCAAACCCAATACCTCTTTCTTATGACAAATATTTTGTGATACCTCTTCATAAACATCAAAGGATAGTCATAATCTACCAACACACCATTTTTAAAAAATAATTTCTTACTGGTACTATAAAAGAGTACCATAAAGAAACTAATTTAAAATTTTAAAAAATAGTTGTTTCGAAACATACATTCTCAGAGACAATATTAGCAGACATAAAAGCATGTCTTCAGATTTATAAAATGCCCCTAAGGGGTGAGTACCACCTTATCCTCAATTGAGAACTCTTCAGACTTAAGGCTGAAGATATATAAAGAAATAGAAAATAGCTTTTGAAGAGCCTATACTTTAGTTGGATTTAAACTGCACTGTATGTTTTTTAGTTATTGATGTTACATAAATTTAATCTTTTATACATATTTGCCTTAAGTCTTGGAGAAAGAGAAATGCTTACTAGGTAATCCTCATAATGGTTAGTACAGACATACACACATTGCATGCACACACACACACACACACACACACACACACACACAGAGTAGGCAAAGCTCAAAGAACATTCAGGTGAGAAGAAACCAGAGAGATCATTTAGTCTAGAGGTTTTCAAATTCTTTCTGCAGGTAGTGAGGGGGTCATGGGTCATCCATTTGAATAGAATCTTATATAAAAACACAAGTGTAGATGAAAGCAAAAAGCATAGCTGCTCTGGTAGGGGAGGCTATGACAGCCCCTGAAGGTACTCCTTGGAACTTCCAGTTCAGCTGAATATTTGAACAACTGATACTGTCTGATCCCTCATCTTACAGAGAAGCAAATGAATGGTAGAGCACAAATCGAGCACCCAGTGCTCTTTCAAGTACACTAGCCAGCCTCTGCCCAGTTTTGCCTATCATCATAAACTATAATACTTCCTTGTCAGGTGTTATACTCAGTCTATTGATAAATTCATTTCAAAAAACATTTAAACATTTCATTTTACTTCAAAAAAAAAAAAAGAGTAGGTGGTAAGGGTATGATGCTGAGCATCGTACCCATCATTAGGCAGAATATAATGTCTCATAAGAGAAACAACAAAAATTTTCTAGGCTCACAGATCTGGGTTTAAAATGTGGTTCTATGCGGCCACAAAAAAGAATGAGTTCATGTCCTTTGCAGGGAGATGGATGAAGCTAGAAACCATCATTCTCAGCAAACAAACACAGGAACAGAAAATCAAACACTGCATATTCTTACTCATAAGTGGGAGTTGAACAATGAGAACACATGGACACAGGGAGGGGAACATCACACACAGGGGCCTGTCAGGGAGTGGGGGGCTAGGGGAGGGATAGCATTAGGAGAAATACCTAATGTAGGTGACGAGTTGATGGGTGCAGCAAACCACCATGGCACATGTATACGTATGTAACAAACCTGCACATTCTGCACATGTATCCCAGAACTTAAAAGTATAATTTAAAAAAGAAAGGTCTATATTAGTGGCTTCATTTGTAAAACAGGAATACTGCTTATATTACCTCCTTTATAGTGCTTTTGGGAGAAACCTTTGTCTTCTTCCTCTTAAATTCCATAGCTAATCATGCTTGGTCCCTGATAAATACTCTCATCTCTCTTGCCACGCCCTCACTTGGTTGTACTTAATCATCTTAACCACAGCCTGGTTCTATCCTATCCAATTCTCCACCTAATCTGTACCTATACCTATGCAGCTGAATTTGCTGTGAGAAACACACAACTGTGCTGAATGTCTCACTTTAAACTTGTGATTGCTACCTCAAATGGCCTCTCCCTGATGCAGAGAGACCACACTGCACTAGTCCACTCACTGGCCCACTCCTCTGGATTTCATACTTTACTCTCTTCAGACCACCAACATTCCTCATCCAGACTCATTCTCAGCAGCTGACCTATTCTGCAGAAAAAACAGCAACAATCCAAAGAGAATTTCCACAGACTCTCACTGCTACAACTACCCACCTAATCACATCTGTGGCCACATGCTGTTTTTCTCTCCTGTGACTATGGATGAACTGCTGATGCTCCAAGCTGAGGCCAACCCCTTCACTTGTGCATTACACCCTGTCTTTATAAGGACATGGAAGTGCTACTCTACCAATTCTTCCCTCTCTTCCTTCCTCACTAATTTTCCCTGCTCTTCTGAACTATTCCCTTCAGCATCATAACCAGCTGTTATTTCTTTCATCTTAAAAATCATTCCCTCCCTTGCATCTTCTTTTCAGCTATAGCCCATTTATTTTCTATCTCTTTGGCATTCCTTGAAAGACATGTCTATGGCTCTCTGTCTCCCAGTTCTCTCCTATTCTCTCTTGAACCTACTACAATCAGGCTTATGTCTCCTACCACTCTATAAACTTGTTCTCCTCATCCGGGTCTCCAATGACTTCCATGCTATTAGATCCAGAGGTCAATTAAAGCTCAGTTCTCTTCTTCCTTGACCCACTGGCAGCCTTTAACACAGCTGAGCCCTCTTCTGCTTTAAACTTCTTCACTTAGCTTCCAGGAGACCATATTCTTCAGGTTTTCTTCCTACTTCCCTGGCTATTCCTTTTCGGTCTTTTTTTTTTTTTTTTCCCCTGCTTCTTCCTCATATTCCTGGCCTTTAAATGGTATGGGGCTTGGTCTTCGAACCTCACAATTTTAAATACCACATATATGTTGTGATGACTTCCAAATTTCTCCCTCAAGCCTGGAAGTCTGCCTTAAACACTATATTTGTATATTCAACTGTTTCCTCAACAGATCCACTTAGATGTCAGTTAAATACCTCAAACTTAGCGTGTTTAAAACTGAGATCATCTTTCCACAATCCTATCTCACCCAGTCTTGCCCATCTCTAATATTCCACTTGCTTTGACCAAAAACCTTAGATTCACCCTTTTACCCTCCCCCTCTCTTTCTCACACATTCCACAGGCAATTTATCAGCAAATCCTAATGGTTTGACTTACAAAACAGTTGAATCTAATTCAACTACTTCTCACCACCTCCACTGTTACCATCCTGGTTTAAGCCACTATCATCTCTCAAGTGGATAAATGGCATAGCCGATCTAGTCTCCCTGCTTCCACCTCATACCCCCACAATAAATTCTCAACTCAGAAGACACAGTACTATTCTCAAAATGTAAGTTAGATCATACCATTCCTCTGCTCAAAATCTTTTAAAGAATTCCCATATGACTCACCCAGAATATAAGCTAAAGTCCTTACTATAACCTGTAAGACTATATAATCTTTCCCCTACCCCAAGGTTATGACTTCACCTCCCAGTACGCTTTCCCTGGAACACTGTTCTGCAATCCCATTTGTTCCTGCCTCATGGCCTTTGTACTTGATGTTCCCTCTGCCTAGAATGTTCTTCCAAGACACCTACATAGCTTATTCTCTTGCTTCTTTTTTTTTTCTTTACTCAAAGAACACCTTCTCAGTGAGGCATTTCTCCAACCACCTTCTTTTAAAATTGGACTCCCCACACTTTATGTCCCTTACTTGCATTATTTTTTGTCCACAGTACTTTTCACTAATATACCATGTTTTATTTTTCATGTTTACTGTCTATGCCCCCAGTAGAATATAAGCTTCACAAGGCAGAGAGTTTGTCTCATGTGATGCTGAATCTGTGACTGGAACAGTGCCTCCATGTGTTAGCTTCAAACTGTTTACTGAATTAAGAATGTACCGGAATTCTTCTGAATCTATAAGGTAAAAATATATGCAAGTATAATAGCATGAAGGTAGCTAACTTTAATCATCTTAAAAACAATTACTTGTCCATGTCAACATCCTAGGAAATACTATACTCTTAAAATCCCTGGTAATTAAAATAAACTTGAATGTGTTGTTAGTTGCTTAATAGAAAATATGAAACTGGAAAAACTGCCTGTTGCACAGAGGAAAAAGATTGGTGTTATAAAAGCATGAAGATTACACAATTTGCACTATGTGCATCTTCACTGATACTTTTCACAAAGGTATGCTGTCCTTCCATGTATGAAGAGTGATACTGCTATCCCACCATTAGGAGGACGTGGACTTTGGCGCTTCCTTGAGATCATGTATTTGTATGTCAGCCAGAAAAAGGCAGGGCATTATCTTCAGTCACTGGATAGTTAATTGCTCCTGTTGAACTTCACCATTCCATATGGGAATCATAGTAATAACCAGGTACTGAGCATTTACTACAGGCTAGGTACTATGCTAAGTCCTTCAGATCTATTATCTCATTTAATCCTTCAGAAAACTCCTTTGAGGTAGTACCTTCATTTTAAAGATATAACAGACTCAGAGAGATTAAGTTGCCCAAGATAGCACAGCTGAGTAGAGATTTGAACCCAGGTCGATTTGATTTTAAAGTCCATGTTTTTAGCTCAGTTGTCTGTGATCCTAGTCATACTGGTATAATCTAAATAAGTGAGAGTGACAGACTTTGGGTATGAAGAAATACTGGCAACAATTTTGAGCAATGATCTGTCCTATATCCTAAGACATTTTGTTTGGGGGCGGGGGCTGTCTAGATGTCCAGTAAGTACTAGAAGTTTTAGTGAAAATCAGATTCAATTTTATATTTTTGTTCTGAGGTGAGATTTAATAAGTATTTCATTCCAGTTACTTCAAACACTCCAAGATAGGTTAAACACAAAAAGCATTAGTGATACATTAAGCTCTAGTACACAAAGTAAACAGACACTACATATTAATTAAAGTCTGAATTTAAAAGAAGAAATCGTCTTACCCAGAAGCATGTGACACAACACCAATTTGAGAATGAAAGAGAAAAACTACTGAACTGCAGTTGGTTAATGCCAAGACATTTTTTCAAAAGTTTTAGAAAATGAACTAAACCAAGCAAGGATCCATGCATCTGCCACGTTGAAACATACAGTAGTGACAAATTAACTTTGTCCTTGATATAAGATCTTACAATAGTTTTTAAATCAATTTGAAAATCAACAATTAACAATATAAGTGCTACTTTTTTAAAGTTTCATTTTCAAGTTATACATTATTTAAGAGTAATTTAAACACCAAATAAAAAGACAATTTGCCTTCTGAAACAGATTAGTTGTAACTAGTAAACATTAAATCAGGAAACAATTATAAAAGCTCCAAGAGATTAAACAGATAAGAATATCTGCTGTACTTTAAAAGATCATATTTCTAAATAGATGTTGCACCACAAAGACTTTTGTAAAGGGGCGGAGTGCTTCCTTAAAATCTTACTTTCTTTCACACACTATTAAAAACTTCCAAATTGTTTTTGGAATGATTGTAAAATATACAAGAGAAAGCTCAACTACTAGGTTAAGAATGGTTTCACTTTGTAAATGAAATCCAACTTTACAAGAGACATTACAATTAACTTTATACTTTAACATTAAAACTTAGAGAATGACAATACCTTAAGAAAATAAAGGCATTAAGAGTTGCTAACAAGATCTTTCATCAGTCTGCAAGATGAAATAATCATGTAAAATACATGTATCATTATAGCACTTGTCTCATCTGATTCAGATTGTTATATTGCAAATAACAAGCAGTCTATTCAATATAAAATAACTTGTGCAATCAAACCTTAAACTCAAATACACAGTAATTATAATAAATACATTTTAAAACCAAGAAAAGCAAAACAAAACCTAAGATACTATATAGATGCTGTATACCAACACATTACACCTGTGCCTGGCTAGGTTGACTGAAAGCTTTTCACAATTATGACTGATCTTTGGGTGCGTCTCTCACAAGATAAACTGAACCTGTTTACTTCATCACCTGGAGAGGTATTAACTCCTGAATTCGCCATTCTGCCAGTCTCTTTGCAGCTTTTCCCAGCAAAGAAAGCACCTCAGCTGCCATGTTGAAGATACTTTTAATGCTCTACAGTGAGTTCCCTCCCATCATGCCTTAAGAAGATCCCCAGCATGCATCAGATAATGTTGTTTCTAGGTCATAGGATGTTATAATCGGTATCCTATCTGTATATGTCAAAATGAGGAGCTCTAGGAGTCAATGCTGCTGCCTACACACTTCACCTACACTGTGTATAATTACACATCTATTCCTCATTTCAAGTGATCAAGATATACTTGATTTTTTAAAATGTAGATTTCTAAAGCTGGGAATTGGTTGTATACAATTTAATCCAATAACTGGTTGTAAATAATTTAATCCAAAGCTTACATCTAAGGAATCTTGAGGATAAATCAGGCTAGAAGTGGCACCTGCTGGCTAAGCATGATGCTATAATCAAACTTTATTAAACATAATGAAAAAGGGACAAAAACTAAGTTCTGGGTGATATGCGTTTAGAGAGCAATACAAATGGTTCAGTGCTGTAGAAGGGCAGCAGATAGCACAATGACAATGTTAATGTTGTCCAACTGATGCTAAAGAGTAACTGCTGCAGGTCCCTGTACACAAAACCTTGCTGCTAAATTAAACTGCCCATTGTACCACAGTGGAGACTTAATTTTATCTACAAAGTCTTCAATTTACTGGGTGCTTTTTCTTTGTTGGGATATATAGATGATTTTAACAGAAGTTAACTAAAAATAATTGGGTTATAGAATTTAACTTTAAAGTTAACTTTTATAACAAATGTGTTTTCTTCAAGTGAAGAATATACAAAATATCTATAGGTTATACATCTATTTCCTGTAATCTTACATATTTATTATAATAAAGTAATACAACTTAGGGCTTTCAACCATGAGTGTAGGTTCCAAAAAAGTCTTTAAGCAGCAGTAGTATTTCCCATAGGAATATCTTCATGTTACAGGGAGAATTTTACAACTATGCCCTTTTTTGCCACATGATCTGCCCTCCCCATCTGCTAGAGGAGGAACCAGTTTAATAGGTTAGTTTGTGAATGTTCTTTCCAATATGTCAGACTGTTAATAAATTATGCAACAATGTAGTCTTAAACCATTTCTTATAAAATGGCCAAATAAATGACTATAATTCAGCTGCCTGACTACCATAATACAAAATTGTATCGTGATTAAAAAAACAAAACACTCATTCTGCTTTTCAGTATTAAATGGATCTCAGAAGTGATTCTAATTAAAGAACTCAAAGACAGATTATTCAATAATCTGCTGGATATTGAAATTTTATGGCCATATAGTCAACGCTCACATATTAGCCGTAGTAAAGAACAGAAGGACACATATTCTAAAGACAGCAGGTAATTCAAAAATGCATTTTATCCTTATTAGCATTTCATTTTGAGTATGTCTGACATTTCAGAAATTAAAGAATTCCTACGTAAAGAAGTAAGTCACACAAAGCCAAATATAAGAAGCCATGGAAAAGTACCCCTAGAGTTAATGTCTCCGCATTAGGATTGGGAATACATTTCATTCTGTTCTCTCCCTCCACATTCATTTGTTTATCTGGCTTATGTTTCAGTAAGATGAGTGAGACAAGGGTGATAAGGAAGTTAATTATTTCCATTTTGAAACACACTTTGGGAAAGTTCAGACAACGGCAATTAATGGGGAGCCTCCAAAGTGTCACAGAGTACTATCTGCAATCTCCTGAACAGAACAACTGGCCAGATATGTTCATGCCAATGTTTCTGGTAACTTCTACTCTTCACCTTGGTAGTTTTTTCCCTTCCAAATCTAGATGGGCTGCAGATTGATTGGTATAAATATGTATGTGTGTGTGTGGGTGTGTATCTGTGAGAGAGAAAACAGTACTTTCTGTAGTTAAATTAACTATAGAAGTTTGAATACTACACTCTTCACAGTGGCAGTACAGTCTGTCAACTTCCAAAAGGAAATAATAACTTTACTGATATTTTAACTTCTTTGTCAGTCATTGGGGAGCATGTAACACCTAAGTAGCTGAATTCGGTGACAGCTAATTCTGATCTGCTGATAAAAATCTTTGGCCATGTTTAAGATTCTTCTAATGCAGGCTAATCAGTGGACTTCAGCACTTAGCTATACAAGAACATGGTCTTTTGAATTTCTTTATACTTGGAAATCAAAAATAGTTATTAGCACATAAGAACTACTATATCTTCAGTTTCAAATTTATAACCTATTAAAATGAAAGCAATTTTCAGAAGACCAGGAATTCCAGAGAGACAGTATCACACATAGGGTTTTAGTCGTGGTTCACAAGCTGCTGAGCTGTAAGACCTGGAACAAATTAACCTCTCAATGTCTGTTTCCTCATCTGTAAAATGAGAAGTTGGGTTCATATTTTAAGATATCACAAAACAGTAAAAAATGTAAAAGAAAGAAGAATCGTAGGGGGAAATGACACAGAGCTACCAAGTTGTTGTTGTTGTTTTGCCGAGCATGAATTTTTTTAAAGCCCTACCATTTATTATCACCATCATTTCACGAGATAAAGAACATGTTTAATTCCCCTAAATTAGAAAGATATATTCCGTAAGAAGCACTCCTTTAAAGTGAAAATGTTTAGCTTTTAAAAACTCATGATCTTCTGTCCTTATTTTTCTCACTTCACCATGGACCAGTGAAAATGTTTTCACTAACCAGCACTGGTCTAAAAGTCGATAATTGGGGATTATAGGAATAGGTAAATTTCAAAGTCCAAGCCTCAAACACTATGATTTTAATTTTATGTGCTCTGTTGTATTTCTTTTACTCCATATTGTAGTCTAGAATAGATGCCTCAACGAAACATCTACTTAAAAATTTATGAAGATCAGAAATACACTTAAATCAGTTTGAGAGACAGCCTCTATGTATACTTGCCCCAACACATTGAAGTTTATTCTTCAATAAGCTTTGGCGCAGGTACACATTGTGGCTGTCTCTCAAAGAATAAGCTTCAGGTTGGTATGGTGGTTCACGCCTGTAATCCCAGCACTTTGGGAGGCCGAGGTGGACGAATCACAAGGTCAGAAGTTTCAGACCAGCCTGGCCAACATGGTGAAACCCCTGCTCTAGTAAAAATACAAAAATTAGCAAGGCGCCGTGGTGGGCACTTATAATCTCAGCTATTCAGGAGGCTAAGGCAGGAGAATTGCTTGAACCCAGGAGGCAGAGGCTGCAGTAAGCCGAGATCATGCCACTGCACTCCAGTCTGGGTGACAGAGCAAGACTCCATCTTGGGGCAAAAAACAAACAACAACAACAAAAAAAAACAATAAGCTTCAATGCATCAGGGTAAGCATAAACTGCTATGGATGTAACTTCATCAACAATAACGAACCACTGAGGACAGGTGCGGTGGCTCACGCCTATAATCCAGCACTTTGGAAGGCGGAGGTGGGATAATCACTTGAGGCCAGGAGTTCAAGACCAGCCTGGGCAGCATGGTGAAACCCCATCTCTGCTAAAAATATAAAAAAAAAAGCTGGGCATGGTGGCATGTGTCTCTAACCCCAGCTACTCGGGAGGGGGAGGCGGAGGTTGCAGTGAGCTGAGATGGCACCACTACACTCAAGCCTGGAAGACAGAGCGAGACTCTGTCTCAACAACAACGATAATAATAATAATAATAATAATAATAATAATAATGAACCCCTGATTGTGTACTTACTATTAAACCCATTTTAAAGATAAGGCAACTGAGATAATGAGAGACTAAGTAGTTTACCAAAGACACATATTCTATAAGCCTCAGTAGTCAGAACTGGAACTCTAATCTCTGATCCAGTTTTGGGTAGGACTCAAATAGAAAGATGTTGCTTGGATTTTAATTACCACTTGCTCTTTTACAAATGAGTGGCAAATGGTTAAAATTTTAGAAGCTGCACAGGGTAAAATGTTTTCCTATTTTGCTGTATAAAATAGTGCCTTTTTAAACACAATCATAAATATTGGTGGAGTTTTTCCTCTATAAGAGTCAAGATGCCCATTAGTATGGTCACTTACTTTTCTCAAAAAGCTAATAAAATTACACATTTAGAATTTCTAAAGGACAAATACTTACAAATGTCCTCTTTTTCTCTTAAGAAGAACACGAATATCTTCTGTGATTTCAATCTGCAGTAAGAGACAGCATTTATGAGTACAATGACATGAGAAAAGTACCCCTTTAAAAGAAATATTGAGTGCTTATTCACATTATCTGCGCACCTTAGCTCGTAAGCTTTTCCTTTTTACTAAAGGAAAAGCAAGAAATGACTAGAGATGAGTGTCTGACTAGAATTAGTGCTATTACAATCTCAGAAAGTAACTGAGCCAGACTCTAAGTAACAGTAGTTGAAACCCTATGGAAAAATGACAAGAAGCAAGAGTCATGTTCTTAACGGTTTTATTTGTATCTCTGAATCCCCCATGGTCAGGATCAAAGCCATGTTCAGACACAGAGACAATGTCTGACCACAGCAAACTAGTCAGTCACACAAGACAGCCATCCCCACACGCAGATGACTGCAGGCATCTATTCTCCCATCGAAACCAAAAACGAGTAAGTTCCTCGAAACAACACAAGGTTCCTTCCCAAATACAAATACGACACTGGTCTAAGTAGAAACCTAAATATATTTCCATCTTCTTTCAGTCTGTAAACACACCATTTTTGTGACATTTTTCAAGATATACACCAAAAGGGCCAGGCAATGGTGGCTCATACCTATAATCCCAGCACCCTGGGAGACCAAGGCAGGCAGATTCCTTGAATCCAAGAGTTCAAAACCAGTCTGGGAAAAATGGCAAAACCCCATCTCTACTAAAAATACAAATAATTAGTCGAACATGGTGGTGCATGCCTGTAGTCCCAACTACTTAGGAGGCTGAAGTGAGAGGATCACCTGAGTCTGGGAGGTCAAGGCTTCAATGAGCCAAGATTGCACCACTGCACTCCAGACTGTGTAACCAGAGTGAGATCCTGTCTTAAAAAAAAGAAAAAGAAAAAGAAAAAGAAAAAGGAAGGAAGGAAGGAAGGAAGGAAGGAAGGAAGGAAGGAAGGAAGGAAGGAAGGAAAGAAAAGAAAAGGAAAAAGATATATACATCAGAAATGTTTGTCAGTTTAGGGTTGGGGTTTGACCTATTTTGGACAATGCAGGAATAAACTAGTTACCATCTGAATACTTGGAATAGTAAAATAAGGCCCTTCAGTAATTTGATATTGCTTTCTACAGAGCTGGGGCTCCCTGGGCATGATGCTATACTCTAAATAACTGAGGCTTTATTCCATCCAGCAGTATTCACTACTACTTGCATATGATTACGTAACAAGAATAACCCTTCGAGTTTTTTGTTTTTTTTTGTTTTTTTAGTCTAGATGCCTCCATGGAAGTCATACAAACATCCACATAACTGTAATCATCACACTAACTAGCTGGTGTTAATTCAGACAGTTAATTTTCTCCTTGCTACTATTAAAGAGATGAAGGAAAGAATGATTTATACCCAAGCCTATTACTAACAAAGACTAGTTACTAACAGTGAACTACTTTCAACTTTATATCCACAATCTACTTTTGTTGAGGGGTTACCAGGGACAGCATCAGTATATGTCTTAACACAAATAGTTAAAACTACTTATAAACAGAAGTCATGCCATTTCATATGTTCTTATTTTTCTTCCAGAAGGCTAACACTGGCCATTGAAGGGGGGGGGCGGGGCACTTATATTAAAATAAGATCCAAAGAGCTCACAAGGAGAATGTTGGGAAAGAAAAACTTCATACTTCTATATAAAAACATACACATTTCCCCCATAGATAATTCCAATAACTTAAAAATAAATGACAAAAAAAAAAACACCCATCCTTCTATAAAATCATCTAAAGATCTAAAGGTGGAAGTTGCAAGGGAGAGGGACAAGGGAAAACACAAAACTATCTGCTAGTTTGCTTAATTTGGAAAATAACTCCATAAATAAATATTTGCAAAGGATAGTCAACTCTTGACCCTTGGTACTAGAGAGTGTCAGGGAATTCTCCAAGCTGGATGAGAGCCCCAGCTTAAACCTTCTACTCATCTCCATTCTCGTAGCCCCAAATTGGCTGAGCAGGAGAAGCAACTCTCAGAGGTTCTCTAATGCTAAGGAAGTAATTTTTCTCAATGCCTATCACCTTAAAAGCCATTTCTTTCATCACAAAAAAGTGAAAGAAAGTAGCAGCTACCCAGGAAAGAAAAGGAAACCAAATCACATTTTGTAACCTAGCCTAATTTAGTTCTACACAACAGAAAAACTGATCCTGCACTCTCCTCTCTCCTAGTCTCCTCCTACAAAATAGCACCTCCCTGTTAAAGTCATTATATTAAAACAAATTGAAGAAACAATTTAATATTAAAAAACTAGGCAGATTACCACCATGCGGGTTGCATTTACAGACGATCAGGAATTGGGATGATTTAGCTAAAACTGTAAAACAAACTTCAGACTCTTTCACTTTTCAGATATACGCAAGGTTTTTGTAACATAAGAAAGTTAGAAAGTCTTAGCCTAGCAAATTGTTAACAGACTGAAGCATATATTGTTTATTTTCAACCTAACAGTAACATGGTGGCATTAAAAAAAAGAAAAAAGAGATAATACAGCATCAAGAGTTTATTATCTTACCATTAGAAAAGAAGGCAGCACTGAAAAAGCCCAACTCACCAAATGCCAGTGAGCAAAACGAAGTCCATGCAGCTAATAGGACAGCAAAAAGTGATATAAAAAAAGTAAAAACTGATAAAAATACAAGGCAGTGTTCAATTTCAGACAACCCTCATATCTGGGGACAGACTTAAAAACAAATCATTAATGTGTTTGGCTCTAGCCCTCTCTGCAAATAAGTTGGTCTCTTAACCAATATTTTGAAAACATTCTTCCACAAGCAAAGTCAATACTAAACTTGTGATAGCATCTGTTGGAAATGTTTCAAGCACGAAAAATCATCGTCCTGTACTTAATGTCTCAAAAATCGATCTTAGTAAGTTTAAAATAGAATGTTTCAGAAAACAGTGGAAAAATATTAAGAAAGCTTTTGGCCGGGGGTGGTGGCTGATGCCTGTTATCTCAGTACTTTGGGAGGCTAAGGTGGGCAGATGACCTGAGGTCAGGAGTTTGAGACCAGCGTGGCCAACATGGCAAAACCCTGTCTCTACTAAAAATACAAAAATATGCTGGGTGTGGTGGTGCATGCCTATAACCCAGCTACTGGGAAGGCTGCGGCAGGAGAATCGCTTGAACCTGGGAGTCAAGATCACACCACTGCACTCCAGCCTGGGTGACAGAGTGACTCGGTCTCCAAAACAAAAAGAAAAAAAAATATTAAGAAATATAAAAATATTAGCACTTAATGTTCAAATCTAAAAGTAAATTCTGGCCAAGTCCTTTTCAAAACAATTCTCTACGCAATGGTCCTTGATAAGTCTTATTTTAGATAAGTATACATAAATCACATATTGGTAAATAGTAGATTAAAACTGCCATACTAAAATACATTTCAATGTTTAGAAATGTTGTTATCAAGAAATAATACAGGTCAAAAACAGTATGTATGACTCCATTCTACATACATACATATATTTGAGTGTTACATATTCATAGAAAAATTAGCAAAATGTATTTCAAATACTAACAGTTATTGCTAGGTGGTAGGATTAGAGGTGAATTGTTTTAATGTTTGCATATATTTTGGGTTTTTTCTGCTGATTTAGTGTCTTCCAAAATGTTCAAAAATAAAAATTGTATACTTAAAATTTATTTTAAAAACCATAAAGGAACAAGAAAATGACTCATTAAAAACAGTACTAAAAAACTGTAGTAAGCCAAACTATGGAAGGTGTCGCTCACAGGCTAAGCTGTGGGAGAAACTTTTCTTTTCCCCTTAAGAATATATGTGAGCCAGGCGCAGTGGCTCACGCCTGTAATCCCAGCACTTTGGGAGGCTGAGGCAGGCAGATCACAAGGTCAGGAGTTCGAGACCAGCCTGACCAACATGGTGAAACCCCGCCTCTCCTAAAAATACAAAAATTAGCCAGCGTGGTGGTGGATGCCTATAATTCTAGCTACTCAGGAGGCTGAGGCAGGAGAACTACTTGAACCCGGGAGGCGGAGGTTGCAGTGAGCTGAGATCACACCACTGCACTCTAGCCTGGCTGACAGAGTGAGACTCCGTCTCAAAATAAATAAACAAATAAACAAACAATAAAATAAAAATATTCAAACATTACAAAATATATCAAATGAAGTGAAAGTGTCCTTTTTTATCCAACCACCTAGAAATAACAGCTTTTATGTTTGGTGGGTAACTTTGAAGCCCTTTTTCTAAGCATATTCTAATACACACATACATTTTTTTTTTTTTTTGAGATGCTGGAGTCTCACTCTGTCACCCAGACTGGAGTGCAGTGGCATGATCTCGGCTCACTGCAACTTCCACTTCCCAGGTCCAAGAGATTCTCCTGCATCAGCCTTCTGAGTAGATGGGACTACAGGCGTACACCACAGTGCCCAGCTAATTTTTGTATTTTGAGTAGACAGGGTTTCACCATATTGGACAGGCTGGTCTTGAACTCCTGACCTCAAGTGAACCACCCACCTCGGCCTCCCAAAACGCTGGGATTACAGGCATAAGCCACCTCGCCTGGCCAACACATAAAATTTTTAAACAAAAATTGAATCATACCATCTATACATGTCTGCAACTTGCTTTAAAAAACAAAACACTGGGCCAGGCCAGGTGCAGTGGCTCACACCTATAATCCCAGCACTTTCGGAGGCCGAGGTGGGTGGATCACATGAGATCAGGAGTTCGAGACCAGCCTGGCCAACATGGTGAAACCCCATCTCTACTAAAAATACAAAAACAAAATTAGTCGAGCATGGTGGTGGGCGCCTGTAATCCCAGCTACTCGGGAGGCTGACGCAGGAGAATCACTCAAGCCCAGGAGGCGGAGGTTGCAACAGCAAACCTCTGTCTCAAAAAGAAAAATAAAACAAAAAACTGGCTCTCTTACATGTCTTTCCATGGCAGAATACACAGATCTACTTTTTAACCATTCCATGGCATTCCATTGATTATATGACCACATCACAATTAAGTCAACCCATATTCTCTGTTGGTAGACATTTGGGGTTTTTCTAATTTCTGATCATTCGAAAGATCACAATGAACATCCCTATCAATATACTTATGCTAGTGATTCTAGAGGGTTTATATCTAGCAGAATTGCTGATTCAAAAGGGTATGATTTTATATTTAGTCTATTAAAAATTGCCCTCCAGGCCTAGAAGCAGTGATACCCCAATAGCAATGAGCATATCTAGCACACAGATCTTGGGTTCCAAATACAATTCTCTAAGAAAAGGAACCAGAGCTCTTTGGAGCAGTTGATTCCAGGTCTGAGGCAGGAAATAGTCAAGATGAAGTTAGTGTCATCTGGTGCCAAGGAATAAAGGAGGGCTGAATTTTTTTAAATGGGGTCATGTGAAAAGGACACAGGGGTCAACCCGAAAAGAGCTCCCAATGGCCAAAGCTGGTATTAACACAACCTGGGCAACAAATAACAGTAATACTAGATTATATCCCACAGAATAAAATAATATCCATGAGTCCATACTAATATAAATGAACGACTGAATAAGTAAATGAGGGAGAAGAGACTAATCATCCTTACAGAAAAATTCTAATAAATGTAGAAGGAATAAAGGAAATAGAAAATCTCCATTAGAGCACCACAGGAATAATTACTACAGGCAAAATCCATCAGTGAATGCTAATGCTGGTGAGCAAAAGCTGAAACTAGACATTACATGGTCTCAAAGTATCTCCCCCAAATATGTATTAATAAAAAGTGTATTGATATTACTTCATTGCAAAAGGGAAAATAATAACATTACTGTAGAAAAACACAGTTGATACCATCTTAACTAGGTGATCAGAGTTACCATCACCAGTAATAAGGTGCATCTATATATCATGTAAGCCCTAGCTTGATTCACTGAGAAGAACACAGCATCACTTTTGTGGTATTCTTGCCCGAATTGCATAATCTCAATCAAATCATGAAAAAACATTAGATTAACCCAGATTAGGAACATTTTTAGTTTTTATAATTATACTATAATTGTGTAACATGTTAACATTAGGGGAAATTGGGTAAAGGTCCCATGGAAATGGTGTATAATTTTTGCAACTCTATTGTAAGTCTAAAATTTTTTTTATAAAAATGTAAAAATGCCTTCTAAAAAAGAGTATACTATTTCATATTCCCACCAGCAGTATATTAATATGCCCATTTCCCCATACCTCCTCCAATACTAGATTGAACTGTTTGACAGATACCAAAAACATCGTCTTAACTTTTTGCTTTTCACTATTAGCCAATGAACATATGAAAATATTTCACTGGCTGGATACGGTGGCTCATGCCGTAATCCCAGCACTTTGGGAGGCCAAGGCGGGCAGAACACTTGAGGTCAGGAGTTTGAGACCAGCCTGGCCAACATGGTGAAACCCTGTCTCTACCAAAAATACAAACATTAGCCAGGTGTGGTGGCAGGCATCTGTAATCCCAGCTATTCAGGAGGCTGAGGCAGGAGAATTGGTTGAACCCAGGAAGTGGAGGTAGCAGGGAGCTGAGATCGCATCACTGCAGAGCGAGACTCCATCTCAAAAAAAAAAAAATTCACTATGTCTGAATTTCTTATATAAATTACTTGCTCAAGTTCCTTGCCCATACTCAACTTGGTTTTTCATTTTTTTTTATGATTCATAAGAGCCCTTTGTATATTAAGGAAATAAGCCCTTTGAGATATTGCAAATATTTTCTCCATTATAGCTTTTCTCTGTTTTGAGTGCTTGTTTTGGATAAATATTGTGGGGTTTTTTGTTGTTGTTGTCTGTTTTTTAGTTTTTAGTAGTAAAATGTATCTCCTTTATGGCTTCTGGGTCGTTTTCCCACTTCAAGACTATAAAATTATTCCCTCGCATTTCTTAGAAGTATGAATACTAGGTCAAAGATCTTATAAACTATGCCATATTCACATTCTCTGATGCCTTCTTGCTTGAGACACCAAATTACATATCCATGACAACAGTCATATTTCTTTGCATAGATAAATATGCAGTATTCTGATAGTTTTCACTTTATCCATTTTGAAGCAGTTTATTTATTTTTATTTTTCTTATCTAAGTAAGGTAAAAACTAAAGCAAATAAGCAATGCTTATTCATCCTAGACCCATTCTCTTCATCTAAACTCAAAGACAGAGTCTAGTTTGAATGCCAAGAGAAATATTCCAATCTTAGCTAATAATTCTATTATCATTCATTTTGTTACATAAATTCTCCCCTGTCATTAGTATGGAGATATATAAATACTGATGTAGATCTATCAAGTGCCTAATGAACTGCAAGCACACAAATTTCACTCCTGACATACCAAGTTGTAGACTCTTAGAACCAAAATGGGCTTTAAAGTGAAGATAATGAGCCTGTCTCTAAAAAAGAAACTCTTCTCTTGGGCAAACCTGGAGGACACTATGCTAAGTGAAATAAGCTAGACACAGAAGGACAAATACTACATTATACCATTTATAGGAGGAAACTAAAATAGTCAAACTCAAAGCAGCAGAGAGCAGAAACCAGGGTGACCAGGGGCTGGGTAGAGGGAGAAACAGGATGGTATTAGTCAAATGATACAAAGTTTCATAAGAAAGATGAAAAAGTCCCAGAGATCTACTGTACAGCATAGTGCCTATACTTAACAATATTGCATTGTGTATTTTAAAATTTGCTAATAGGGTAAATCTTATGTTAAGTGTTTTTATCACACATACACACAAATAACAATACAAAAGAGGGCAGAAGGAAACTTTTGGAGGTGATGGATGGGTTTATGGCATAGATTGTGGTGATTATTCTCTCCAAGTTGTTTACATTCCATTTTTACAGCTTTTTGTATGTCAATCATACCACAATAACATGGTTTTTAAAAATGAGGGATGGGCCGGGCGCGGTGGCTCAAGCCTGTAATCCCAGCACTTTGGGAGGCCGAGGCGGGCGGATCACAAGGTCAGGAGATCGAGACCACGGTGAAACCCCGTCTCTACTAAAAATACAAAAAATTAGCCGGGCGCGGTGGCGGGCGCCTGTAGTCCCAGCTACTCAGGAGGCTGAGGCAGGAGAATGGCGGGAACCCGGGAGGCGGAGCTTGCAGTGAGCCGAGATCGCGCCACTGCACTCCAGCCTGGGCAACAGCGTGAGACTCCGTCTCAAAAAAAAAAAAAAAAAAAAAAAAAAAAAAAAAAAAATGAGGGATGGGTGGTTAATTATTGTCCATTTTTCGTGCCAATAGTTTTCAAAGGCAACTTTTTAATTATATAGGTGTAATCATTCTTCAAGGAAAAATGAATACAAATTAGAGTGTGCACACAGAGGTTTCCAAATGAATCCATCCATCTCTCTTTAGGAAGTCTCCGCAGTATACATTTCTTAGGACAGTTTTGCTTAAGGAAGTTTAGCTTGTTCTGCTACCAGTGACAAAGAGCAGGGTAAAAGACACAGGGAACCAGTGAGATGCCTACTAAAATAATAAATGGAAGATGCTCAAAGACAAACATTGCTTGGTTTGACATTTTGTCTGTGTGGTTTATTCTGCCTATTTGCTTCCTTTACCTGAGGCTTAATTGAAATCTCCAGTTTCTGAGCCATACTTTTTATCTCAGCTTTGAAATTCAGTTTAAATATGTACCTTTTGGGAAAGTGTTGTTATTTATTTTTTTTAACGACAACCCCACCCATCCCTCATATTTAATGACAAATAGAAAGTTTTTTAAACGCCAGAAAATTCCTTTTTTTTTTTTTTTTTTTTTTCTGAGAAGTGGAGTTTCACTCTTGTTGCCCAGGCTGGAGTGCAACGGCACGATCTTGGCTCACCACAACCTCCACCTCCCGGACTCAAGCGATTCTCCTGCCTCAGCCTCCCGATTAGCCAGGATTACAGGCATGCGACACCAGCCTGGCTAATTTTGTATTTTTAGTAGAGACGGGGTTTCTCCATGTTGGTCAAGCTGGTCTCGAACTCCCAACCTCAGGTGATCCGCCCGCCTCAGCCTCCCAAAGTGTTAGAATTACAGGCGTGAGCCACCGTGCCAGGCCCCATTTACTTTTTAGCAATAATATTTAAATCTTGACTTTTGAATAGGGGTATATACTAGCTTAAAATAACTTACTATGACACAAATAAATTATGGAGTGAAGTACAAGGTTGACGTTAAAATTTATTAATCTACTCTTTACCTTCCTCACAGAGTGTTGTAAGAATTTTAAAAACTGAACATAACGATAACTGTAAATAATTTTAAAAAGAAAGAAACAGTTCCCCCTACTCCATGACTAAGAAGCTAAAATAGGGTCTGCTTTCTGGAACATTAAGAAAGCACCCTTTGTACTTCCCTCTATACTAAAATTAGGAAATTCTTTCTAATCAGTTATAATTACAGCTTTACTCTTAAGATTATCTTGAGACTAGATAAAAGATGAATGTAAGAATATGAAAAAGCAGCAAGAAAGTACACCATTCCGTGGCCGGGCGCGGTGGCTCAAGCCTGTAATCCCAGCACTTTGGGAGGCCGAGACGGGCGGATCACGAGGTCAGGAGATCAAGACCATCCTGGCTAACACGGTGAAACCCTGTCTCTACTAAAAAGTACAAAAAACTAGCCGGGCGAGGTGGCGGGCGCCTGTAGTCCCAGCCACTCAGGAGGCTGAGGCAGGAGAATGGCGGGAACCCGGGAGGCGGAGCTTGTAGTGAGCTGAGATCTGGCCACTGCACCCCAGCCTGGGCGACAGAGCGAGACTCCGTCTCAAAAAAAAAAAAAAAAAAAAAAAAAAAAGAAAGTACACCATTCCTATTCTTTCAGTTACCTAGAATTAAATTAGCAGTGGTATCAACAGTGAAAGCACATTCTCTTTATGAGCTCTCAATATATCAATTGCATTTAAGTTAGAATTTTTCAAAGTCATAAAAATCAACAGATCATGCTTTTTTAGGTCCACACCTAAGAAACAGCTTGATTATTATGAAACAACTACTGGGGAAAAAACTTTCAATATATGAAAATTGCTGTCACACTGGTAATTCTTGACTCAGAATCAAGAATCTTATGATACTGATTTTTAAATATTTTGGACAAACAGATTACATAACAGCAAACACTGACCTTACCACAACTCTCCCTCCCTTCCAAGTTTAGTCAACAAGTGTGTTGATACATGGATGAATCTGAATTTACAAGGCATTCATTAAAATACTAGAGACCTGAACAATACTTGAAGAAATTGTTTGTTACCTTAAGTGTTCTTAACCAGAAAGTACTCCTGTGTAACAATCAAGACTTCCCACAAAATTTGTACAATTTTTGCCAGAAGGTATGTTTTGTTTTTGTTTAAAATGACAAAAACATAAGTCTTACACACAGAGAAATGCCTAACATTATGAGCAGAAAGTACATATGGAATTATAATTTTAGGAGAAAAAATTAGCACTTTCCTCTACATTAGAGACTGATAAAGTATTTCAGAAATGAAAAATATATTTTTAGAAACGCAGACTCTTAGAGTTAAAATATGGTCCGTTTAGACAATTCTCAAAGTACCAGCTGGGGTTACCAGTTCCTTGCAGGACTACTACTTATAATATTGCATCCTTACTTTCATTTCTGCCATGAATAACTTTTATTTACTAAAACAGATAGCAATGCGCTGGGGGTCCATAAAAACTAGTGCCAATTAAGAATAAAGAAATTACTCAGTGCTGCCAAAAGTATACAAAAAGGCACTTTATATACTGTTGACAGAAGTAGAAATTAGTACATGCTAAATAGAAAACAACTTGGCAATATGTGACAACAGGCCTTCAGTTACACTTCCTGCACTTGTAATTTCACTTTCTATTTCTGGGAATATCCTAAAGCTGCAGTTCCCAAACTTTTGGGCACCAGGGACCAATGGTGGAGCTCAGGCAGAAATGCTCACTTGTCGCTCACCTCCTGCTATGCAGCACAGCTCCTAAGAGGCCATGGACCAGTACAGGTCCGTGGTCTGGGAGTTGGGGACCCCTATCCTAAAGGAAATCATTAGAGATTCACACAAAAAATAGAGGACAGTCATCATGGTGGTACAGATAACAGAAAAAAAAATAGGAACAACTTCAAATGCCCAATAGGAGATTGGTAAAATAATGTATCCATGTGATCAAATACTATACAGCCAACAAATGCAGTATTGCCAGATTTAAGAGTATGAGAAAATGTTTAAGATATATGAAGTAAAATTGGTTTAAGATGAAACTTCATACTCAAGATCAACTTCCTCAAATTTATGTAGGCTATAAACCAAAATGTCAATCTCTAGATTGTAGAATTACAGGTGTTTTTTTTTTATAGAGACAAGGTCTTGCTCTGTTACCCACGCTGGAAAGCAGTGGTGCAATCTCGGTTCACTGCAGCCTCGACCTCTTGGAAGCTCAAGCCATCCTTCCACCTCAGCCTCCTGAGTAGCTGGGACGACAGGCATGTGCCACCACATGCTAATTTTTTGTATTTTTGGTAGAGACAGGATTTTACCATATTGCCCAGGCTGGTCTCCAAATCCTGGGCTCAAGCGATCCATCTGCCTCAGCCTCCCAAAGTGATGGGATTATAGGCATGAGCCACTGTGCCCACCTAGAGGTTATTTTTAGTTTTATCCTTATAATTTCCCTACATTTTCTAAAACTTCTACAGTGAATGTCACTTTTATCATTTAATAATAAAGTAGAAAATATAGCACCAGCCTTTCAATTAATTCTAACGTGCGTCTCTGTATTGATAGTAACAATGAATATGGTCCAAAAGGTGTTTAGCCCTACTCAAGTGGCAAAGTAATACTGTAAAAGGAGCTAAAAGTTGGATTTACCTGTACTAAGGAAAGCAGGTTAGACTCTTCTGTTTTTAAATTAGGCTCAAAGCAAAATAAACTCTTCTTTTGCTCATGTAATATAATATATAAGCTAAATAAAATGAGGGTTTTCTTCCTTACTATAACTACCATGGTTAACTGTTTTCTGAAGCTAAGCATCCTTGTGGTCCCCTATGTCAAAACGTGACTAACAAAAATTGACTAGTACAAGCTGAGTCTCCCTAATCTAAAAATCCAAAATCTGAAATGCTCCAAAATCTGAAACTTTGTGAGCACCAACATGACACAAAGGACATTCTCATTGGACTACTTCAGACTTTTGGATTAGGGATGCTCAACCAGTCAGTATATAATGCAAATACTCCAAAACCTGAAAAATTCCAAAATCCAAACACTTCTGGCCCCAGGCATTTTGGATAAGGGATACTCAACCTGTAATAGCAAGTGAACAGACAGTATCAAAAAGCCAGACAATCATGACGGGTTCTGCACAGATGAAAGTATAATTTCTTTAAAGCTAAGAGTTCTACTTACTTATCCTATTAAAACAAAACAAATGGGAACTCAAATGCCAGATTATATCTGCACGAGATTGAATAGGTACCATGCCATACTTGCAACCTTCTGCCCCATAGTGAAAATGTTTTTCAACTGACCAGAATTAGTCCCCTACAGGAAATGAAGCCTGCCCCAGGAGAAGGTAACTTAAGCAAAAGGAACCAAATGAGTATCATTCCTTTGATGTCTGTGATTAGTAGACCCAGAGGGCTACTTTCCACACGGGTGATCAGAGGGCCTGTGAAAGGAGGGTATTTCAGAAGTGAGCTTTCCATCAGTACTCTCTTCTTTACAACCTGGTTCTGGGGCCAAATACTCAAACTTCAGAGGATATCATCTTACCCGTCTAGCTTCAGACATTCCAATCAACGGTGCTATCACATTACAAATGTGTACTAACTGATTTCAAAAAGTAGGAGGCAGAAAAGGCTGAATCATTTCTTTCTCTCAAAAGTTTTTATTTCAAAATGTTTCAAGCAGTGGTAAAGTATCATTAGGTAATTTCACTTCCTGTAAGGCCCACACATCTACAAATGTGTCCTGTAATAACCCCAGCACGGTCTGGCAGCATGGAGTTCACAATGCTAGAAAGTATAAAAAGAATACAGCTGCTATGCATACAATTCAAGTATAATAATACAATAGAATATTTACTCAAAAATTAACATTTTCACTCCAAAGGGAAATCCCTCTGTCGTTGATGGTTCACTAAACAGTGTTGAGCCAGTACTTCTGAAGCTAGAGTCACAAACTTGATCCCCAGATAAACTGGTTAAAATGAAGGCAAGGCCGGGTGTGGTGGCTCACGCCTGTAATCCCAGCACTTTGGGAGGCCGCAGCAGGCAGATCACCTGAGGTCGGGAGTTCAAGACCAGCCTGACCAACACAGAGAAAACCCATTTCTACTAAAAACACAAAATTAGCTGGGCCTGGTGGTGCATGCCTGTAATCCCCTCTACTCGGGAGGCTGAGGCAGGAGAATCGCTTGAACCCGGGAGGCAGAGGTTGCAGTGAGCCAAGATCAGGCCATTGCACTCCAGCCTGGGCAACAAGAGTAAAACTGTCTCAAAAAATAAAATAAAATATAAAATAAAATAAAATAAAGGTGAACACATTTCCCAGCTTTCCAAGGACTGTCCTGTGGTTGTCCCAGCATAATTATCAAATCCCTCTTTCTTTTGCAAAAATATCCTAATGATGACCCTAGTTGTATCCTAACTTTCGTCCCACAGAGAACAAGGCAGTATAGGTATGGCATGGGTATATTAGCAGAAGCCAACCTTCACTCCTGGAAAAACACTTCCAAGTAAAAACTCCTGTTTGAATCCACAGTCATATACGATGGGCAAGTAAATGAAAGCACCAGCTGCACACCATTAATCACATACACACAAGACTCTTTATTCCAAGTGTTTCAATGATATCAAATTACTACAATCTTAGTTTATGTGCAACATTTATAATCTAATTTCTAAAATCTAGATTAACACCTTAACTGATGACTTCAAACTGAAGTCAATTTCTCATCTCACAAAAAACACACTTGTATCTTAAACACAAATAGGATAAATCACATGCATTGTAAGAAAATATCTCCGTGTATAGGTATTTAATTTGTGACTTTAAAAAAATTATAGTCCTATTTAATAAGTTACATTCACCCTTTAACTAACTTTATTTTTTAATTTTTTATTTCTTTTTTTAGAGATGGGGTCTTGCTTTGTTACCCAGGCTGGAGTACAGTGGTACAATCACAGCTTACTGCTGCCTTGAACTTCTGGACTCAGGGGATTCTCCTGCCTTAGCCTCCTATAACTAGGACTTAGGAACTCACCACTGCATCCGGCTAATTTACTTTTTTTATTTTTGTAGAGTAAGCATCTCACTATCTTAACCAGGCTGGTATTAAACTTCTGGGCTCAAGTGATCCTCTGGCCTTGGTTTCCCAAAGGGTTGGGATTACAGGCATGAGCCACTGCACTCAGCCTAACTAACTTTAAAAATAAGAGAAAAGGTTATTGCCAAGTTAACTTTAATAATCAAACAAAAACCTTAGCCTTGCAGGAAATACATATTTCACACTAATTTTATTTTTGTAATAAAATATGTAACCAGTTATAATTTCCCATCTATGATTTTCTGCAAAATATGTGTCAGTAGCCTCAGAGTTGCATATCAAATGAAGCAGTTCATTCCCAATCAAGAATAAAAGACTCAAGCAAACCTGTATTTCTAAACTAATCCAGATCCTATAAGCTCCAGCTCGTTTTATGATATGTAGTACCAGACAGACCATTCCATTTACTAAGGAAGACTATGCCCCAGCTGAGAGGCAATCCAGTATGGTAGTTAGGAGCCAATATACTACAGCCAGATGACCTGGGTTCAAATCCTGGCTGTGCCACTTTACTAGAGACGGATGACCTAGGGCAAAATATTTAACATCTTTTCCTCATTTGCCACAACCGTAAAAATGGAGGGCATAATATTATTACTTACAGGTACTGTCATGAGGCTTAAATGAGTTGATCTTACAGCTCTAGCCATTATGAACTTGAACTTCTTTTAATTTCTCAAAAGCATCAAGCTTAATCTCTCATCTCTGCTTCTAGCACATGTTTTTCCCTCTGCCAGTAACATTCTCTTCTGCCTTTTCTTGCTTCCCTTTAGGTCTTCATTTAAATGAAATATGTAGAAAGCCTTCCTTGACCTCCTGTTATATGAGGTGCCTCTACTATTTGACCTCAAAGTACTCTACAGAATAGCACTTAAACTTGTCTAAGTTTCTGTTCCCCTGCTAGGCTGTAAGCTCCTTAGAGGCAGAGGTCATGTCTGTCTTGATAACCACTGTAATACCTGGGGCCTAGCACAGTACTGGTTCACAGTAGGTGCTGAATAAATATTTTTGGAATTAAGTTGGAATGAAATAACAAGTCACATTATGTAGAAAGGAAACCAAAAAAGGATTTCCAAGCTAAGTCTTTCAATCTGAGTAGAAGTATATGCCTCTCCACATTTGAAATACATAGGAGAGCCTCCTCTCATATATTAGGAGTCTCACCATTGAACAGGAGAAGTGGCATTTTTTTTTTTTTTTTTTTTTTTTTGAGACGGAGTCTCGCTCTGCCGCCCAGGCTGGAGTGCAGTGGCCGGATCTCAGCTCACTGCAAGCTCCGCCTCCCGGGTTCACGCCATTCTCCTGCCTCAGCCTCCCGAGTAGCTGGGACTACAGGTGCCGCCACCTCGCCCGGCTAGTTTTTTGTATTTTTTAAAGTAGAGACGGGGTTTCACCGTGTCAGCCAGGATGGTCTCGATCTCCTGACCTCGTGATCCGCCCGTCTCGGCCTCCCAAAGTGCTGGGATTACAGGCTTGAGCCACCGCGCCCGGCCGAAGTGGCATTTTTTTTTTTAAAGAAATGGGGTCCTGCTCTGTTGCCCAGGCTGTGGCACAGTGGCACAATCGCAGCTCACTGCAGCCTCAAATTCCTGGGATCAAGCAAGCTTCCCGCCTCAGCCTCCTGAGTAGCTGGGACTACAGGCACTCACCATCATGCCTGGTTCGTTTTTAAAAATTTTGTAGAGACAGAGTCTCACCATGTTGCCCAGACTGGTCTCAAACTTCTGGGCTCAAGTGACCCTCCCACCTCAGCCTCCCAAAGTGCTGGGATTATAGAGGTGAGCCACCATGCCTGGCCAAGAAGTGCCATATTCTGACCAAGAACAAACTTGATGCCAATTCTGGGTAAGAACCATGACTTCATAAGCAGAGTAAGTGATAGTGTGTTCAGGGTGTTTATACTTATTATTTCACATCCTATATTCCAAAGCTTTATTAAAATAAGGGTGTCACAGCAAAATTATGTGGCTAGTGTAGCTCCCTGAATATTATCAGCTGGCCAAAATGAAGCGCATAAATACCAGTGGCACAGGTGGGGAAAATAAAAGGAAAGTGAGACCATGAATGTGGAAGAGCATACAAGAAAGAAAAAGAAAGCCAGGTGCCATGGCAGGTGCCTGTAGTCCCAGCTACTCAAGAGGCTGAGGTGGGCGGATCATTTGAGCTCAGGGGTTTGAGACTGGCCTGGGCAACATGGGGAAACCTTGTCTCTACAAAAATTTGCAGGCCGTGGTGGCACATGACTGTAGTCTCAGCTACTCCAGAGGCTGAGGTGGGAAGATCGCTTGAGCCTGGGAGGTGAAGGGTGCAGTGAGCCGAGATTGCGCCACCGCACTCCAGCCTGGGCGACAGAGTGAGACTCTGAGAAAGGAAAGAAAACAAAAAGGAAGAAGGGGAGGGAAGGAGGAGAGAAGGGAGAAGGGGAAGGGAAGAAAGGGAGAGAAGAAGGGAGGGAGGGAGGAAGGGAGGGAGGGAAAAAAGGAGGGAGGGAGGGAAGGAAGAAGGGAAGAAGGGAAGGGAAAGGGATGGGAAAGAAAAGAAGAATTTGATACAGTGAAGAGTGCTAGAGCAACATCAGCAGCTTGTCTACAACGTGCCACTGGGTGGCACCACTGTCCTTAGCTAGTCACTACAGATATGGAACCAGGATAGAGGAACATCAGGCTCTCTTGCAGAGCTTAGGTGAAAACTCAGAAGTCTATCTCCATTGTATTGACACACAGATGCAAGTCACTATAGTTAAAGTTCTCTGCGTATGTCATCAACGCAAGGATATGTCTTCAGGATGTTGTGTTTATCAGAGACTCCTGGAAGGTGAGTTTGTCAACATTGTTGCCTAGTCCAAAGGCTTCAGAAACAGCTCACTATTCTAAGTGCAGATTCTCAGGGAAGTGAGAGATGGGACAGGGGTGCAGGGTGGTCAGAATAACCTAGAAAGCTTTTTTAAGCTATTAGGTTGAACCACATAAAATTGCCAATAGTAAAAAATTTGCTACAGACAAAAAAAAAAAAAAAAAAAAAGGCAATTTCAAGTGGTTCAACATAATATACATATATTTAGAATCACTGGCTTATTGAGCCACTGTAATGATGACTGTCATATTTCTCATTTGTTAGGGAGGAAAAGATTGAGAAGACACATACAGTTGGCCTTTTACTTAAAATCATGAAGAATTAACTGAGCAAAGAGATGGAAACAACAAAATATCTAAAAATAGCGAATAAACTACAGTCATGCACCACACAGTAATGTTTCAGTCAATGACAGACTGCATATACAGTAGTCTCATAAGAATATAATGGAGCTGAAAAATTCCTGTAGACTAGTGAAGTCACAGCAGAGCACATTATTCATGAATATCTATGATAAAAAAAAAAAAAAAAAAAAAAAAAGGAACAAATCTAGCAAACCACCATGGATGTATCAGTATTTCTGAAAAGAATGACACCTTCTCAAGAAGCGCCTCAGGCAGGTCCTCGAGGAGGCATTCCAGAAGAAGACACTCTTCTTAGAGGAGATGACAGCTGCATGCATGTTACTGCCCTTAAAGACCTTCCAGTGGCACAAGATGTGGAGGTGAAAGACAGTGATACTGATGATCCTGACCCTGTACAGGCCTCGGCTAATGTTTGTGATTGTGTCTTAGTTTTCTTTGTTGTTGTTGTTTTAGACTGTGTCTTAGTTTTAACACAGAAGTTTAAAGAGAAAAAAAATCAATTTTAAAAATATAAAAATGCTTATAGAATAAGGACATAAAGAAAAAAATATTTTTGTACAGCTGTACAGTGTGTTTGTGTTTTAAGCTAAATGTTATAAAAAAATCAAAAAGTCAAAAAAATTTAAAAGTTTATAAACTAAAAAGGTTATAGTAAGCTAAGGCTTATTACTAAAAAATTCTTTTATAAATTTAGTGTAGCATAAGTGTACAGTATTTATAAAGTCTACAGTGGTGTACAGTAATGTCTTAGGCATTCACAGTCCGTCACCACTCATTCACTGACTCACCCAGAGCAACTTCCAGTCCTGCAAGCTCCATTCGTGCTAAGCACCCTATACAGCTGGACCATTTTATGATCTTTTATACTGTTTTATAGTACCTTTTCTATGTTTAGATATATTTAGATACATAAATACTGAGCACTGTGTTATAACTGCCTACAGTATTCAATACAGTCACATGCTGCACAGGTTTGTAGCCGAAGAGCAATAGGCTGTACCATACAGTCTTGGTGCACAGTTGGCTATACCATCTAGGTTTCTGTAAGTATGCTCTATAATGTTCACAGTGATGAAATTGCCTAACAACCCATTTCTCAGAACATGTCACTGTCATTAAACAACCTATGACTATGTAACTACATGTATTAAAAACAGCAAACATGGCAAGAGGTTCACAAAAAAACTAAATGCTATATTAAGTATTAAAAAAGCAAAATGTGGGTCAGGTGTGGTGGCTCACGCCTCAAATCCTAGCACTCTGGGAGGCTGAGGTGGGTGGGGTGGGGAATCCCTTGAGCTCAGGAGTTGGAGACCAGCCTGGGCAACATGGCAAAATCCAATCTCTACCAAAAAACACTAAAAAAAAATTAGCCGGGTGTGGTGATGAGTGCCTGTAGTCCTAGCTACTTGGGAGGCTAAGGTGGGAGAATCACTTGAGCCTGGGGAGGTCGAAGTTGCAGTGAGCTATGATTGTGCCACCGCACTTTAGCCCAGGTGATAGAGTAAGAACCCATCTCAAAAAAAAAAAAAAAAAAAAAAGCAAAATGCAAAACAGTACATGAAATAGGTTTGAAACCTGTCTTTTAGGGAAATCTCAACAGTTTTGGGGGGAATGGATTTATATTCTCCATGTAAAAAAGTACGGAAGGGCCAGGTGTGGTGGCTCATGCCTATAATCCCAGCACTTTGGGAAGCCGAGGTGGGCAGATCACCTGAGGTCAGGAGTTCGAGACCAATCTGGCCAACATGGTGAAACCCCACCTCTACTAAAAATACAAAAAATTAGCCAGGAATGGTGGCACAAGCCTGTAATCCCAGCTACTCAGGAGGCTGAGACAGGAGAATCGCTTGAACCTGGGAGATGGAGGTTGCAGTGAGCCAAGATGATACCACTGTACTCCAGCCTGGGCAACAGAGCAAGACTCCATCTCAAAAAAAAAAAAAAAAAAAAGGAATGAGGGATATATACTAAAAATATCAGTAGTTGTCTCTGGGTAGGAAGATTACTGTATTTTGTTTTACACTTTTATAAACATACATTTTCTAAAATAAACATGTATAATAATTTTGAATTCTGAAACCAAAGAAAAAGATTTTGGTAGAGAAACAAGGGAAATCCAAATAAATTCTTTAGTTTAGTCAATAGTATCACACTAGTGTTATATAAAATGTTAACATTAGGGGAAGCTGGGTGCACATTACACGGGACCTCTGAACTATCTTAAACAAATTTTCTGTAATTTAAAATTATAAAAGAGGCCATGCACAGCGGCTCATGCTTACAATCCCAGCATTTTGGGAGGCTGAGGTGGGAGGATCGCCTGAGGTCAGGAGTTCGAGACCAGCCTGGTCAGCAAGGTGAAACCCTGTTTCTACTAAAAATACAAAAATTAGCCAGGCGTGGTGGTGCACACTTGTAATTCCAGCTACTTGGGAGGTTGAGGCAGAAGGATCACTTGAACCCGAGAGGCTGAGGTTGCAGTGAGCTGAGATCATGCCACTGCATTCCGACTACATCTCAAAAAAAAGAAAAAAATATATACATAGAGAGAGAGATCAAAAAAATAAATCATATAATAAGATCATATTTTTAAAATCTAGAGGGCATGAAACTAAAACTTTTAAAAAATCTAAACAAAAGTATCCATCTGGTTAAGTGGTCCCTACATATAAGCAAGAATACGGTGGCACAAACCTTTTCTGGTAGTAAGTCACTATGCTCTTTTAAATTGCAACAGAAAGTTATAAAGGCAATTATATCATCTGGCCTCTCCTAAATATGACAGTGACGTCACCCCACTGGGTACAGACTCCCTGAAGTGGGAAACGATTAATTCTCTGTTTTATTTGGTTTTGTAAACATCATTGCTGAAGAATAACATGTTGATTTAAGGAGAGAAAAAATTAAAAGTTAAGTATAGCCAGTAACAACCCTTTTCCTTCAAAATATTTTTAAAAATCTAGTTTCCTAAACCCTGGGTAGTTACAGGTACATGTGCATGCGTTTGTTCAAGAAATACTCAGTAAGTATATACTATGCCCTGCCCTTGTGGAGCTTACCGTTCAACTGATATTTTAAGTGGACAGTAGACTAACAGAGAGAACTAGACATGTAGGTAGAATAGGAAAGGAAGGTCACACACGAGGCAATCCTCAACCCTATAATAATTGCCCAACCTGACAATTATATGATTTTTAAAAGTTAAAAATAATAGTTACCCTCTGGAATTAACCAGTTATACCTGTTACTACTTAGGTATCACCTGGCTTGCTTTGAAAATGAATGTTATTTAAAAACTTCCTTCAAATATTGGGGCAAGGAAGAGTATAGTATGCAAAGCCAAAGGATGAAAGTGAGGTTCTGAAAGAACAGAGGAAGAAAAATACAGAGTCGAAAAGCACCAACTGAGAAACTAAAACATCTTAATCAATTTCATCTACAGACTAGCCAGCTGTTACAAACAACACTGCTGCTGTCTGGTTATAATACTCCAGCAAGTGTAAAGTTTGGAATAGGTTAGTTCCACTGTGTAACACAGCCAATGGAAGTTTCATTCTTTAAGTACTTAAAATGCCTCAGTATAAGGCACTTTTGCATGGTGCCAAAACAAGAACTCTAAGAACAGATTTAAAGAGAAGAGCCAGAGCACTAAAAAAGCCCAAGCAGAGCAGGAGTCTTTTTTCCCATCTCAATGAAATACTATTTAAGGAAGGAGAGTTATGTATCCCCATACAAAGGTCAGCCAAGAAAACTGCTGTAATCCTAACAGTGTTGATATTTCCTACTAGTAGATATTGCCCATGTATCCTAATGCATTTAGCTTCTGTTGCATCTGCAATGTAATGTACCTTTAAGATATCCTTTTGCAGCTATTTCTTTTTTTTTTTTTGAGACGGAGTCTAGTTCTGTTGCCCAGGCTGGAGTGCAATGGCCGGATCTCAGCTCACTGCAAGCCCCGCCTCCCGGGTTCACGCCATTCTCCTGCCTCAGCCTCCCGAGTAGCTGGGAGTACAGGCGCCCGCCACCTCGCCCGGCTAATTTTTTTTGTATTTTAGTAGAGACGGGGTTTCACCGTGTTAGCCAGGATGGTCTCGATCTCCTGAACTCGTGATCCGCCCGTCTCGGCCTCCCAAAGTGCTGGGATTACAGGCTTGAGCCACCGCGCCCGGCCCTTTTGCAGCTATTTCTATGATTATTTAAGATATAGCACCTTTAAACTAGGCAGTAATTCAATCCTCCTTGAAGCAGCTGCAACCAATATGGATAGCAATAAAATATAAGAAGGTAGTTTGCTTTTTCATCAAAGACAAAACTAAGGCCAACACAGAGGGCAGTTTTGAAAACAAAACTGTTCTCTCTTACCATACATCTTTAACTCTGATTGATGGCTATGTGACCGTGTCTTACAAGCCAGATTTTTTTTTAAGAATAAGAAAAGATTGGCTCACGCCTGTAATCTCAGCACTTTGGGAGGCCAAGGCGTGCGAATCACCTAAGGTCAGTAGTTTAAGACCAGCCTGACTAACATGGTGAAACCCCATCTCTACTAAAAATACAAAAAATTAGCTGGGCGTGGTGGTGGGCACCTGTAATCCCAGCTGCTAGGGAGGCTGAGGCAGGAGAATTGCTTGAACTCAGGAGGTGGAGGTTGCAGTGAGCCGAGATAGCGCCATTGCACGCCAGCCTGGGTGACAAGAACAAAACTCCATCTCAAAAAAAAAAAAAGAACAAGAAAAGATTAATACCAAAATGCTTTCAACAGCCCCATCTTATAGTTTTCAGGGCTGCTAATACCTGAAACTAGAAGGGAATGACATTGAGGTTCAGAGCCTTGTGCCAAGCCCAGACAGCACCCTGCTCTTTCAGCAGCAATGGGGCAGTACTAGTAAGAGCAAGGGAAAAAAAATGGTCCGGCGATAGCAGGACATGGCCCCAATCCTGGACAAAAATCAAACTCGACACAATTGCCAATAGTTTATACTCACAGTCGTGTCCAACCCTTTGAATGCGAGGACTTTTTTGCTTATCTCTGGTGGTAGATACTGTGAAAATTATGTACACACTTTTTTTTTTTTTTTTTTTTTAGCTCATGAGTTATCATTAGTGTTAGCATATTTTATGTGTAGCCCAAGACAATTCTGCAAACGTGGTCCAGGGAAGCCAAAAGGTTGGACAACCATGGTTTAGAGGATCATTCCACAGAACAGTTTTATGCAACTCAAACAGGTAACTGTGCAACTTTGATTTTAACTAAAGAGGTAGACGTCATAAGCAAAGTCCACAATTCTAAGATCTGGTTTTCTGTCCTAAACAAATTCCTACTCACTCCTCACAATGCAAAAGTAACATTTTCCCATGATTTCATGACAAAACATTACAGCATTTAGAAAAGACTGGACAAATGATATGACCTTAATGTTACAATTTGCTGGGAATGATGCAAAATTGGAGAAATCAACTCCAGGTTGAAAAATAATTGTTTCACCCAAAGTCAGCTGCTTCAAAACGTGTTGCTTACATCTCACTGAAGTCATTAAGGTAACAGGTAAGTGTTATATAACAATAATCCCAACTTTGAAAAAGACAGACAAATTCAGTTTTGACTCAATTTTGCAAATCTTCACTGGAGACTGATCATCAAATGAAATACTGCAGACTTCTCAATATACTACTTAGCTTAAGAAATTCCATAGTCAGCCAAGTGCAGTGGCTCACTCCTGTAATCCCAACATTTTGGGAGACTGAGGGAGGTAAACTGCTTGAGCTCACGAGTTGGAGACCTGCCTGAGCAGCATGGCAAAACCCTGTTTCTACAAAAAATACAAAAATTAACTGGGCATGGTAGCGCGCACTTGTGGTCCCCATACTTAGGATGCTGATGTGGGAGGATCACTTGGGCCCAGAAGGTGGAGGTTGCAGTGAGCCGAGGTCACACCACTGCACTTGGGTGACAGAAGTGAAACCCGGTCTCAAGAAAAAAGAAAAGAAATCCCATAGTCTACAATTTGTTGTTTAAATATGTCTCTTAAGTAGAGACTAGATCTCAGATTCTTGGTTTTTAAAACTCAATGTACACTCTGGCTATAGACTAATAAGTTCACTGCCACTCCTCCTCATCTTTGGTAATATGCTAGTATGGCATCCACCTCCTCTTTTAAGCTGGCAGGGCCCTAAACAAGGTGATCCTTCAATCAAAGGGGGTGTAGGAAGACAGTCAATAGACTTCCTCAGTTGAAGACAACTGGAAACAAGATTATAAGGAAGCACTTTATCCCTATGAGGCTAACGAACAAACAAACAAACAAAAAAGCATGGTCTTTAGGGTTAGGGGTTTTTCAATAAAAAGATCAGCTCTGTAAAATGTGTGTTAGGAACAAATCTTCTGTTTTACTAAATATTGTCACTGCAATCATAGGCCAATCACTCCACAGAAACATTTTATGTAACCAAACAACAATGGCATAGATGGAGGGTACCACAGAGATAAGACAGGGGTTAAGGAACTATCCCACCATTAGAATGTTCTCCAAAGTGCCAGAAGTGCCACCTATGTAAAAGTTGTTACGCCTACGGCAGCTTAAGAGTGACCCCTACTGAGCTAGGATTCAAGACAGCTGTCAGGGCTGGTGCAAGTGTCAACTCCCCTATTTTGTACTCCTCGCGCTGAAAATCAATCATTCAGTTCTAACCAAGTCCACAAAGAAATGCAAAGATATGGCTGAGCTGTAATGGTGATGATGGGGAACTCCATTTCAAAACAGAAATAAAAAAGAAGGTCGGGAATTCACCATGAAAGTTTTCATTCTGCTACTGTCTCTTCTGAAACAATCTGTACTTTAAGGGATACCACCTGTAATGAAGTAAATTCTTTGGGGGAATGTTTCCTTTAAAAAGCTACTTTCCACCGGGCGCGGTGGCTCATGCCTGTAATCCTAGCACTTTGGGAGGCTGAGGTGGACGGATCACCTGAGGTCGGGAGTTCGAGACCAGCCTGAGCAACATGGAGAAACCCTGTCTCTACTAAAAATATAAAATTAGCCGGGTGTGGCGGCACATGCCTGTAATCCCAGCTACTCAGGAGGCTGAAGCATGAGAATTGCTTGCACCTGGGAGGCAGAGGTTGCGATGAGCTGAGATTGCGCCATTGCACTCCAGCCTGGGCAACAAGAGCAAAACTCCGTCTCACAGAAAACAAACAAACAAACAAAAAAGCTACTTTCCTGGCCAGGCACAGTGGCACAGACTTGTAATCCCAGCACTTTGGAAGGCCAAGGCAGGTAGATCACTTGAGGTCAGGAGTTTGTGACCAGCCTGGCCAGCATGGTGAAACCACTCTTCTACTAAAAATACAAAAATTAGCTGGGCGTAGTAGCACAGGCCTGTAATCCCAGCTACTCAGGAGGCTGAGGCAGGAGAATCACTTGAACCCAGGAGGCAGAGATTGCAGTGAGCCGAAATCGCGCCACTGCACTCCAGCCTAGGCAACAGAGAGAGACTCTGCCTCCAAAAAAAGCTACTTTCCCACAAACATTTTAATACTTAATCTCTTGATGATCAAGAGGATGTTAAAATTAAGTCAATGTGTATATAAATTTTTAAAAAACTGCTTCCACATAAAAACCCTGGCCTTAATACTTGACACTAAAAAATAAAATCTTAGTAAAATAGTCAAAAATTTTCTGGGCGGAAATCTGAGCTGTATAACATACTTAGGTCAGTCATTTTGCTTAAAAGTTTATAACATGTAACTCTATTTGAATGAATATGCTAATATTCACATTTCTACTTGAGTAAAAAAAAAAACTACATAGCTTCCCATCTACGGATTGCTATAATTTACCAATACTGTGTGCCTGAGCCCTGCCTTTTGTAGTTTCCACGTTATGGAAACAACTTGCTTCACAGAAATTCTAACTTATTCCTATAAGGAATTGTCTGGGTATAGAAGGCACCCCGATGCCTTCTGAAATGGGTCTTACCTTAGTTCCTGACACTTTCTGAACCCCAAATATTCCACTAAAGACTTTAAACCATCCTAGACTAACCATGCTATTGACTGTTGACCAAATTTGGAAAGTTTCCGTGGTTCCAGGTGAAGAAATATCATTATCCTAGGCCTTCTCTTCTCTTTTCTACTGTCTGAAACATATTCATCTAACAATTGCTACAGCTACTTCTGCCCAGTTCTACCCTTCAGTAAAGTTGTGATTTTTCAACTATTCTTTGAAGCTGCTTCTCAACTTAGTATCTTCAGTGGTCATGTGGAACACAGGATCTTTTACTTGGATTCATGCCATGCGGTATTAGTGCTAGTTCTTCTTTTTCTTCTCAAAACCATGACTGAATCTTATCCTCATTCACCAAGTTCCTGTCTCCTGACTGAGGGAAGTTTTCAGTTTTCAGTTCATTTGAAAAGCAGAAATTACTAACATATCCTGAGCACAGTGAATTTTCACCATCTTAGCAGTGGCAGCTCTGTCTATTTCTCCAGGTTTTCTTTGATAAAGCATCATTCAGGTATCCGCAGGAGAGTTGGTCCTTCAAAACCTTATCATTATTTATAGTATTAAAACACTTTCAGTCCACATTAAAGGTAATAAAACAGAATACCTAAGAAAAAACAGGGGCCAGGTGTGGTGGCTCATGCCTATAATCCCAGCACTTTGGGAGACCGAGGTGGGTGGATCACCTGAGATAAGGAGTTCGAGACCAGCTGGGCCAACACGGCGAAACCCCATCTCTACTAAAAATACAAAAATTAGCCAGGTGTGGTAGCACACGCCTGTAGTCCCAGCTACTCGGGAGGCTGAGGCAGGAGGACCGCTTGAACCTGAGAGGCAGAGGTTGCAGTGAGGCGAGATCCCGCCACTGCACTCCAGCCTGGGTGACAGAGCAAGACTCCGTCAAAAAAAAAAAAAAAAAAAAAAAAAACAGGTATTTCACCATACCTCCCCACTGCATTAACCTCATAACTACTACCACAAGAATCCACCATTAACATTTTCAATACCTCTCTAAAAGTTTAATCTCACATGCCCTCTCATTAATCAAGTGAGAAATAGAGAAACTCTATCCTGATTCCCTTTAAAATCTGCTAACTTGATTAGCACCTAAAATCCTCTGTACTGTGAAATCAATTCCAAAAAGGCCTAAATGGCTTTGGAGAATAGGGACACTGTTTCAATCATCATAACAAAAACCTGAGTATAGCTATGTTGGGCTTTCACATTAACACCATTGTCTACCAGGTAGAATCTTCTTCTGTAAAAGGCACTGTTGAATTCATGGAAAGTCATAAGTAACAAAAAGCCTTCAACAAATGTAAGATGTTTTCACCTCTAAATCCTACAGCATAAACCCAGAGGAAGTTATAATGGGTCTTCAGCAAATTTGTTTAACAAATACTTCTAGATAACAAGAGAAAGTAGCATACATACTTGCCCAAATCAAACTTAATTATCTGACACAGTTCTCCTAACAATCAATTTGATAAACTACAAACTGAGATACCATAGAAAAAGATTAATGTTGCTACAGATACCTAGATTTTCTTTACTTTTATAAGTTGTAAAAGAATACAACTACACACACCTCTACCAAAAACTAGCCACAGCAGTTGGTTTTTCTTTGAACAAAAATAACCATTCAGGTTCAGTTTTTAATTCTTCGTTAAAATCAAACTCCACCCAAAAAAGCTTCCTAATGATATTTTAATACACTGCACTTTTACATCGTCATTGGTAACTACAATATAAATAACACGTTCATAGTTAAATTCAAAACAGAACTGAACTAATTCAACATTAAAGACTTTAAAAATCCTTCGTTATTTACTTTGGTGACCATGACTTTTTTTTTTTTTTTAATTATGGTTTGTCCTAGAAACCAGTTATTTTAACTAAAACACTATATTTACATGGCACGATGTTGGTCTTTTCCCAAAAAAGTCTTTTTCACTTACTTGGAGTTACTGATCCTGCAAGATGCTCACAATATAGTGTCGAGTTAAAGAAGCAAGTTACAAATCAGTATGTACAGTAAAAACCCATTTTTGTAGAAAGGTGATATATGTGTGCACATGTGCATGCAAGTGTCCATACATATAAGCACAAGCATATATACCAAAAAGTTGACAATGGATGTCTCTAGGTATGAAATTACTGCTTTTATTCTTTTTTATATTTTTGGTTTCAAAAATTTAGAAAATACCAATAGTACTTCACCGATAGCAGAAAACGTCATTTTTTTAAAAAACCTGAGTGTTCAGTACAAGGCTTAATTACATTTATAGTACAGTGTTGTTGTAGAATGAAGGAATCCTATAATAAGCATCCTCCAGTGTGCAAATCTTTCATATTGGTAATCTGCATACCTACTATCAAAATAGTTATTGTAAATTATAACATATAATATAGAACTGTATAGGGAAAAAGTAAAACTATACTGCCCTCCTCTAACACCATTCCCTTTTCCTCTAGGGATAATTACTCTTGATGTGTATCAATCAGATTGTTTTGTATTACCCATACATATGATGAGGGTTTATTTTTAGATAAGTGGAATTATGGTATACAACAGTTCTTTGACTCCCTCCCCCCCTCTTCCCCTGCTTAACAGCATACTTTGGAACTCCTATGTCAGTGTATATGGGTCTAACCGAAAGGCTTTTCTCCTTTTTTTATTTAATAGCTCAATGGTATTCCACAGTATAATGTATCATTATTTGAATTATTCCCGTACTGATGGCTATTTAGGATACTGCCAAATTTTCAGTTACAGTTTCACTGCATCGAAACCTTATACATAGATTTATACACATGTGATATTTCCCTAGAATTGTTTTCTAATAAAACTATTGGGTCAAAATGTATGCACATTTAAAAATGAGATGATTTTGGTATTCTTCAGCAAAGAGTTATACATGTGAACTCTCATTAACAGTGTATGTGAATGCCTATTTGTTAAAAGTGGATATTATATTAAGTTCTTGCCAATTTGTCTGGTGAAAAATGGTTTACATTTCCCTAATAACCAGAGTGAATTTGAACATCTTTTTTTATTCACCAGTACTTATTTTCCTAGGAAATGCCCACATATAATCTTCTGCCACTTTTTGCTTTTTGTAGTGGGTACCTTTCTCTTATTGATCTGTAGGAGCTCTTTCTCTATTATGTATATTATGCAGTAGAAACCCTTTTTATCTAATGTGATTTGGAACAATTGGTTACATAATTTAAAGGGTTAATTTCAGGTAAACGATCATAAAAAATATGTATGGCAAACATTTCACCTTCCTTTCATCAGTGGTGTATATATATACACTCATTCACCAAACATTTTGTGTGTATGGTTTTGATTTATTTTGGGGGGGCTTTTTTGTTTGTTTGTTTCTGAGACAGGGTTTTGCTCTGTTGCCCAGGCTGGAATGCAGTGGCGTGACCTTGGCTCGCTGCAACCTCTGCCTCCCGGGCACAAGCTATCCTCCTGCCTCAGCCTCCCAAGCAGCTGGGACTACAGGTGTGCATCACTATGCCTGGCTAATTTTTGTTTTTGTTTTTTTGAGACAAGGTCTCCTCTGTCACCCAGGGTGGAATGCAGTGACGTGAGTGATCACGGTTCCCTACAACCTCCACCTACTGGACTTAAGCAATCCTCCCACCTCAGCTTCCCCAGTAGTTGGAACCATAGGTACACGCCACCATGCCCAACTAATTTTTTGTATTTTTTGGGTCAGGCATGGTGGCTCACGCCTGTAGTCCCAGTACTTTGGGAAGCTGAGGCAGGCAGATCACTTGAGGTCAGGAGTTTGAGACCAGCCTGACCAACATGACAAAACCTCATCTCTACTAAAAATACAAAAATTAGCCAGGTGTGGTGGTGAGCACCTGTAATCCCAGCTACTCGGGTGGCTGAGGCAGGAGAATCGCTTGAATCTGTGAGGCAGAGGTTGTAGTGAGCCGAGATCACGCCACTGCACTCCAGCCTGGGTGACAGAGCAAGACACCGTCTCAAAAAATAGTAACAACAATTTTCTGTAGAGATGGGGTTTCACCATGTTGCCCAAGCTGGTCTCAAACTCCTGGCCTCGAGAGATCTGCCTGCCTTGGCCTTCCAAAGTGCTGGGATTATAGGCGTGACCCACTGTACCTGACCTGGGTCTTTTGTTTGTTTGTTTTTGTTTTGTTTTTTTATTTAAAGACAGGATCTCACTCTGTCTCCCAGGCTGGAATGCAGTGATGTGATCATGACTCACTGTGACCTTGAACTCCTGGCCTCAATCAATCCTCCTGTCTCAGCCTCCTGAGTCACTGGGACTACAGGTGTGTGCTACCACGCCCAGCTAATTTTTTTTTTTTTTTTTTTGAGACAGGATCTTGCTATGTTGCTCAGGCTGGTCTTGAACTGGCTTCAAGCAATCCTCCTGCTTTGGCCCCCAAAAATGTTGGGATTCCAGGCATGAGCAACCATGCCAGCCTCAAACTTTCCATATAGGGCCAAGAGGCCAAGACCTTTTTCTCTAACTCCAGGCCCATTGATTTTACATTTGAAAAGTAATGTGAGTATAAAACCCTTTTAGATGGCCAGGCGCGGTGGCTCACGCCTGTAATCCCAGCATTTTGGGAGGCCGAGGCAGGTGGATCACCTGAGGTCAGGAGTTCAAGACCAGCCTGGCCAACATGGCAAAACCCCATCTCTACTAAAAATACAAAAAAAAAAAAATTAGCCAGGCATAGTGGTGGGCACCTATAATCCCAGCTACTCGGGAGGCTAAGGCAGGAGAATTGCTTGAACCTGGGAGGCGGAGGTTGCAGTGAGCTGAGATTGCACCATTGCACTCCAGCCTGGGCAACAAGAGCGAAACTCCATCTCAAAAACAAACAAACAAACAAATACAACCAACATATACAGGTTTAGTAACAAAAAAAATTTACTGTACTGGTAGGTACACAAGCACACTGGAGTACTGGAGATCCACCAACTAATACCAAGTATTCAGTGTATACTGTATTTTACAAAGGAAATAAAAATTATTCAATGTGGTGAGTCAGTGGAGGTCAATTAAAGCTTCTACTGCATATGTAGAAGCTTTTTCATTTTTATTTATTTATTTATTTATTTTTGAGACAGGGTCTCACTCTATCACCCAAGCCAGAGTGCAGTGGTGCAATCATAGCTCTCTGCAGCCTTGACCTCCCAGGCTCAAGGGATCCTCCCACTTCAGCCTCTGGAGTAGCAAAGACTACAGGCACATGCCACTATGCCTGGCCTTTTTTTTTTTTTCTGTAAAGACAAGGTCTCACTATGTTGCCCAGACTTCTGGGCTCAAGCAATCTTCCCACCTCGGCCTCCCAAAGGCGTGAGCCACAGGGCCCGGCCATCACTTGTCTTTTTAACTGGGTTATGATGTCTCACGCTTTCCAGAAGATTTTTTTTTAATATATACTTAGATTTTTAAAATATGTCCTTAAGTTATTTTTATGTATGATGAGAGATGGAGATGTATTACTTTCTAAATACACAGCCACCTGTCTTTACTCAACTTCCATTTTCAGCATCACACTTAGAACACTTAAAAGAACTAAAGTGTCAACCGCTTAGTTATAAGAAAGGAAGTTGTACAAACAAAATAATAAACCAACAGTCTAAGTTCAGTTTGATAGGCTCTTACTACTATGTAGTTAAGGATCACATAGCAGTTTCAGGAGCAAAAACATGACTATGCCTGGCTCTCTCATTACCGCTATGGCTCACAACAGGGTCTCCAAAAGACATCATAGACTGCATATTAGTCTATCTGCAGCTTACTGGTTGCCACACATGTAAATTTACATTCACATTTAAATAACCCACACTTAACAACAAACCAACCGTCTCAATTCTCTGTGCATTCCTTATTGCTGCTCCTAGAACACAGTGCTTTGGAGACTTAGTAAAGAAAATGAATGCACTCTCCTGAATCACAGTATCACCTAGAAATGGAACCAGAAGATATAAAAAGTCAGGATAGTTTGTTAAATTGTGTGTGTGTGTAAATCAACAATTTATAAGGTTACCTCATCTCTGGGGTCAGCAAACTTTTTCTATAAAGGTCCAGAGAGAAAATTGGCTTCATAGACCATAAGGTCTATTTTTCAGCTCTGATGTTGTATTGTGAATGCGGCCAGAAAATACATAAATGAATGGATGTGGCTATATTCCAAGAGAAGTTTATTTACAAAAACGGGTGGTGGGCAGGATTTGTCCACAGGCAGTATTTTGCCAGCCCCTGCCTTACACCAATGTTTTATCTTTTTCAAATAAGAATCTACTTCCCTCATTGCACACGTATTTGAGTAAATATAGTAACACTGAAGGGACAAATAATGATTTCAGTACTGCCTTACAGAAATGAATATTCTCAAAATTAATCACTAACCTTTTCCTATAAGTCCTTCTCATATGAGCACATACATTTTTCAAAATATAAAACTGTAATCACCTTGAACCTAATACTTATTTCAAAAAACAGTTACAATGAGTGTTATGTAGCTGCTATAAAAGGAAAAATGCAGTCTAGACAGTCAAATACAATGATCTTTTATTCATTATTCTCATAATCAACAGTGAGTAGAAAAGAGTGCTAAATACATGGTCATGAATCATAACTTCACTACTGAAAATGCAGAAGTAGACTTTGCATTTAAATAAGAACACAAATTTGTTTTTTGGATTACTTAACCAAAATCCTTGATGGAAAATGATACAGCTTTGCCAAAATATTTTTAATTTAGAAAGTGAGACCAAAAACCTCTTTAGCATATCATGCATCTATTTAATTTTAAAATACAAATTTTAATGTTTCATTTGACAGCCTGGTGAGGTAGACATTATATTTTTAAGGCAGCCATTTTAATATAGTGAGAGCATGTGTGAATATGTATTGACATTCTAAGCCATTAAGGCCACTTACTTGTTCACAGAATATATTTGAGCTCTAAAATTGTTGAAAGAGAAAATACTCAAGTAGCTTGCAGAAATAATGGATGTTATACAGAACAGAAAGGAATAAAATTAAACAACAAAAGTTCGTAAGATTTCTTGACACCAAAAGCACAGTCCATAGAGGAAAAATTAAAACTGGACCTCATCCAAATTAAAGCCTTTTGCTCTGTGAAATTCCCTGTGAAGAGGTTGGAAAGACAAGCTACGGACTGGGAGAACATATTTTCAAACCACTACCTGACAAATGATTAGTATTAAGAATAAAAAGGCCAGGCGCAGTGGCTCACGCCTGTAATCCTAGCACTTTGGGAGGCCGAGGCGGGTGGATCACGAGGTCAGGAGATCGAGACTATCCTGGCTAACACGGTGAAACCCTGTCGCTACTAAAAAAAAAAAAAAAAAATTGGCCAGGTGTGGTGGCGGGTGTCTGTAGTACCAGTTACTCGGGAGGCTGAGGCAGGAGAATGGCAAGAACTCGGGAGGTGGAGCTTGCAGTTAGCCGAGATCGCGCCACTGCACTCCAGCCTGGGCAACAGAGCGAGACTCCGTCTCAAAAAAAAAAAAAAAAAGAATAAAAAACTCTTAAAACTCACCAGGTTAAAAAAAAATCCAAATAGAAAATGGACAAAAGACATGAACCGACATTTCACTGAAGATACAGAGATGGCAAATAAACACATGGAAAGATGATCAACATCATTAGCCATCAGAAAAGTGCAAATTAAAACTAGGAGGATATATTACTACACACCTATAAAAATGGCTAAAATAAAAAATAGTAACACCACCAAATGCTGTCAAGGATGAGGAGCATTCACACATTCCTGGTGGGAATGTAAAATGGTACAGCCACTCTGGAAAATGGTTTGGCAGTTCCTTATAAAATTAAACATGCAAGTGCTATACCACCCAAGAAGTACACTCTTGGGCATTTCAGAAACAGAAATTTATGTTCATACAAAATCCTGTAGACAACTGTTCATATGAGCTTTATTCAAAACAGGCAATAAATAAATAAATAAATAAATAAATAAGTAAAACAAACAAAAACCCTGGAAACATCAGATGCCCTTCAACAGGTGACTGGTAAACAAACTGCAGTAAATCCATATTATGGAATACCACTCGGCAATGGAAAGGAACAAGCCATTGATAAAGGGTACATTCCTTGAACTAATCTCCAAGGAATTATGCTGAGTGAAGTAAAGCCAGTCTCCAAAGGTTATATACTATGTGATTTCATTTATATAAGCATTTTTGAAATGACAAAATTATGGACATGAAAAACAGATCAGTGGTTGCCAGGAGTCAGGGATGAAGAAGGGAGATGGCTACATCTATAAAAAGACAACAAAAAGGATCCTTGTGGTGATGCAATTGTTCTGTATCTTGACTGTGGTGGTGCTTATATGAATATACACGTGATAACATTATGTGGAATTAAATACACACATGCAAATGACTGCATTGAAGCTGACGAAATCTAAGTAAGGTTGATGGATTGTATCTATTTCCATTTTGTAGTTGTGATGTTACACTATACTTATGCATGAGATTACTATTGGGGGAAATTAGATAAAGCGTATTATTTCTTACAACTGTATGTGAATCTACAAGTATCTCAAAATAAAAAGTTAAAAGGGAAAGAGTATATAAGACCAGCCAATGGTAGAAGTGGAAAAACAAAGCTTTTACTTTTGCTAAAGGCTCAGCAATTGAAAGTGAAAGGATGGAGAAAAAGGTAATGTCACAGAGTCTACAGGATACAATAGAATCTTATCTTCCTTCCCTATGGAGCCTTAACTTCTCCAGAATTTTGTTTGTCCTTGATTTGACTGTTGTTCTTTTTAATAAAAATAAACTGCATGTACATCTGTCTCTCCACATGCCTCACAACCATCTCCATCAGCCCAAAGTATAAACTCATAGAATAGGGTTTGTCTTCTTAACCATCATGTACTGAGGGCCTGACATAAGTGACAGATGAAGGAAGAAGACAGTTGAATGAATTAATAAACGAATGAGATGCCCACATATTCTTTTAAAGTTCCTAGCCAATTACAGTTGTAAGGCAGTATATGAGTGCAGTGGCGCGATCTCGGGTCACTGCAAGCTCGGCCTCCTGGGTTCACGCCATTCTCCTGCCTCAGCTTCCCAAGTAGCTGGGACTACAGGCACCCACCACCACGCCCAGCTAATTTTTTGTATTTTTAGTAGAGACGGGGTTTCAGTGTTAGCCAGGATGGTCTCGATCTCCTGACCTCGTGATCCACCTGCCTCGGCCTCCCAAAGTGCTGGGATTACAGGCGTGAGCCACCGCACCTAGCCATTCCCTTACAAATTTCTAAAAGCCATGGACGTTTAAAAAATAGTGCTGTATAACACACATTTCATTTGTAAGCAGAAATTAACGTAATACCCAACATTTGTAAAATGCTTCTGAGTTTACAGATTTTCACATATAATAATTTATTTAATCAGGATGAATTAAGAACTAAGTATACCTAAATTGAAACCACTATACACAAACCTTTGAGAAAAACATTCTACTCAACGGGTATAACAGGATTTATGACAGCCTTAATGCAAATGGCATTATATACGTGTGTGTATACATATATATTTGTCATATATATTCATTTTAAGAATATATCATTCAAATTGGGGGACTTGTGGATCATTTCAACAGCCATAAAGACACTTATTTTACAGACGCAAACACTAAGAGAGGTGAAGTGACTTGTTCAAGGTTATATATCTAACTAGAGCTGGGTCTAGAACCTGAGCCTCTTCAGAGTTCCAATTCATTTCTCTTGTCTTTGAATTGAACAAGACTCTTGTTTCTTCACCCATCTCACCCCTACCAAAAATACTGAAAGAAATATCTTAATCTAAATCACTTGTGTTTTTAAATAGGGGGTTTTCCAAAAAAAAAAAAAAAAAAAACCCACAAAACTGAATTTACTCAAGCTTTCAATTGCTGTATTACACCTTCCATGGATTTTTAGTTGTCAAATTATTTCTTATATCAGGACATAAGGTACTTTATTCTAAGGTACAAGTATACTGACAGTTTAATGTTTCATTCCCCCACCTAAATGGCAGAGTGTTAATTCTAACAGGAATCTTACATGTCTTACACTTTAGCAGTTTCAATCAAAAGATGAGCTATTTTACAATTTAAGGAAGAGGCCTTACATTATTAAAATCTTGATTGATATGCTCAATGGCAGTACCATCATTGAATCTTCACCTGCTGTCTTATGTATCAAGAACATTTAAAAGTCTTTCTTGTTAGAGACAAAATAAAAGAAAAACTAAAGTGACAAGCAACTATGAGAAGTAAGGCTTTAATCAGGTTAAATTTGCATTAAGCAGCCTGCATGAATTTAGAGGTCCTAGAATCAAAACACTAGAAGGAACCTTAGTTATGCTCTAGTTCAACAGACTGATTTTTGCAGAAGAGGAAACTGAAGCGCTGATGAGACCATTAACTAATAAAGCAAACCGCTTACTTTTTCAAAGGGATTCATTTCAATGCCATTTTACCCTTATTTTGCATCTCACTGTTGTTTCTCAGGGCGACGGTTGACCTTTTTTTTAGGTGAAAAGAGCTAATAGAGCAAATTAATTTCAAGAGGGTGAAAAATGCCTTTGAAGGAGGAGATGCTGGAGTGAAGAGGAGAAATGACGTCTTATTTAAAATATGTAACCCCTTGATGGGGTTAGACAATGAATCATATTCTCCTAGATTTTTCTATGTCTATAGACATCAGCCACAGTTCTTTCGGGCACTCAAACGAGAGGAAGAGGAAGTGAATAAAGCTCATACTAAATATATAGCACCCACTGAAGGCAGGGATGTAGACAGAAAGAACGGGGGTGGGGGAAAGAAGGAAAGCACGCGTCGCCAGGATCCAGCTGTTTTCTAACATACCTAATCCTACGGAAGCTAGGAAGATATTGGAAGCAAGGAAGATATCGGAAGCGAGGGCATCCCTCAAATTCGAGAGGGCGGATGCCTAGGGCTAGAGAGACTCCCTGGCCCTCTTTAACAGAGCGACTGGGAGGGGACAAAATGGAGTTGAGGTTTAGGGGCATCCTAAAGGTCGTTTGGAGGTCTAGCAAGCACTTCATGGTCTCCTCTGGAAAGGGCCGTGGCAAAACCTACTACCCCGATCAGGAAGATGACTTCTAGCCCTCGGGATGCGGTGAGCGGCAGGAAGAGGCAGGCTGGGGTTCCGAGGACCCCAGACTCCATCACAGGAGGTTACTGTAACCTAGGGAATCTTCCCGGCCGCAGCGGAGGCGAGCGGATAGATAGCCCTAGCTCAAGAAAAAAAGCGAGCCGATTCCAGCAGCTGGAATGCCCACCCAACCTCCTCCCGGCTCAGGTGAGGTACGCCAGTCCCCACCCTGGAGATGGGGCCCTGGTACCGACAGGGCAAGGGTGCCGGGGCCGCAGCCTCCCCAGCCAGGGATACTCACCGGAGGGGCGGCCCACCGCGTCTTCGCAGCCGGCTGGAGCCTGGCACTCGGGAAGCTCGCAAAAAGGAACCGCGTGCCCGCTAGCGCTGGGACGAGGAGGAGCGCGCCTTGGAGGCCAGAGAAAAAGCCGCAGCGGCGCGCGCGCACCCGGACAGCCGGCGGAGGCGGGGCTCAGCGCGATCCCGGAAAAGACGCGCCCGGAGGGGCGGGCGGAGCGGGGGCGCGCGGTGGTGTGGCAGAGCCAGCCGAATCGCTGGCTGCAGACGGCTCGGCCCACCCACGCGCCCGCCCCCGCTCGCCCAGGACGTCAGCCGAAAAGGCGGAGCCGAACGGGCTTCCCGGGGAGAGGGAGGGGTGCTGCGGGGAAGGCGAGGCGGCTAACGGCTCGCCTCAAGTTGTTGCTCCCGCTGGCGAGCCGCTTCTGTCAGGCTCGCTGCTGGTGTCGTTGAGTGTGTTTCCGAATGTCCTTGCGCCTAATAGCAGTGAGGCGCAAGACTGGCCCACGCCCTCACCTGCGGCTTGCTTCGCAGGACTCCACCCCAGGATAAAAGTTCCCCTCAGGTCATCTTCCAGCTGCCCTCAAAAGACACTCGTTTTTGTATTTCACTGCTCCAAGTTTAGAGACCTATCTTAAACACTCTGACTAAAAACATCTTGCTCCTGTAAGCCTGAGCTGATGCCTCTCATCCATTTATCTTGCCTCTCACTGCGTTAAGATCCCCGCTGACTCCCACTGATGAAATATCACAAGGACGCAGGATTTTCACGTTGTCTTTCCATTTCCACGATGGTTTCATGGCAAAAGAACCCCCAACTGATAAGGAAAAGTCACCGCAGCTCTGTGACATCTTACTAGCCCTGATCATTGCTTATAAGCTGGTCATACGAATGCTGTTACAATAGATGCAAGAAATTGCCATTAAAATTAAAATTCCAGCGAACTATCTGAGGGCTTCAAAAGGGAAAGACCATAATTGCAAATGAGCCCTGATAAACTGCCAAGAATATATCACCCAAAAAATTAAATCTCAAGAATTCTTCCAGTTCCCTGATGTGTAATGGTGAACTAGTTTCCTGTTCCTGATGGCAATCAACATTTCACTTCACCTGCTGATTTCCATTTTCCCATAGAATTACCATTTCTGCTTGTGTGTGTATATATGTGTGTATATATGTGTGTGTGTGTGTATATATGTATATATAAAATGCCTTACCACCTGAGATTACAGGCTAGAGTAGTTCTTAAACTTCAGTGTGCATCACAATTATCTGGGGTGCTCGTTAAAATGTAGGTACCTGGAGCTACAACCCCCCGGTATTTTTATTCTGATCTGGGTAGGGATAAGAAATTTGAATTTTTAATAAGCAGTCCAGGTGATACTAAAAGTGGTTAGCTGAGAGCACAGAGCTACAGTTTTTGTGTGTTACTACTCTAAAGCCATATTACCATTTCAATTTCCAAGAAACCTACCTACTTACATAAAATATACCTATAAATATTGCTAAGACAGTCGTGTAGCTTCCTTTTTGAAGATTGACCTACCAAGTTCAGTACTTCAAACAACTAGTTTAATTGCATTGTTTATTTTATGAAATCTTGTTTCAATACCAGAAATCAGCAATCATTTTTCAGGTAACTATGATGTACAGAGCACTATCACCTACAGTTGGCTTAACACAAATGAAATTGAAGAAATGAATATCGCTGCTCTCAACAAAGTTAGTGTCTACTTGTGGAATTAAAATATAGACATAATACAAACCCAGTGTAGCACATAAATCAATGTGTTGGATGAAGATGAAAAAGAACTTGTAATTAAAGAGTACTTTTGCCAGTTTCCTTTATTGTCAGTCTCTTAGCCCAGACATTTTCAATTAGGTAATTTCCTCTGAACAGTCTTCAGCTTACTGAAGTTCCTCCAGCTCTACAAGACATAAAGGAAAGAAATCACTATAGCCTGAAACTATCCGTTTTTCGGTATACGAATGTGTGTATGATATACATATAAGTATGTTTATCAGACCAAGAAGCTACTTGGATTTTCAAGATTTCTTATTACTTAAACTATTCGTTAGTGTGTACAGTTCTGGCTGTCTTCATCACCTACCACATCTCACCTTCTTCCCCATTTAACTGCACCCAAGTTGAAGAGGAAAGAAGAACTATATCTCCAAAAAGGAAACCAAGTATAACCACGCTATTTCCAGCTTTCCTTTTTCAGAGTCAAAACAAACCTTGCTTAATTTCTTGTCATCAGAAACCTTCCAGAAATTACTGCCCAGGAGCAAAATATTTCCCAAGCAGCTGTCTGACATTTTAAAGAGAACATTTGCAACGCTGTTTATTAGGAAGATAGGGTATTATTATCCCTATTTCACAGATGAAGAAATAGATGCAGGTTAAGTGTCTTGTCCAGTCACACAACTAACTAGTAACAGAGCCTGAATTTCCTACTACACTGCTTATGACTCCTAGACCAGGGTGCTTGCCGCTACATCAAGCTGCCTCTGTAATGAGTCCTACCCAGAACTACCAAACCAATTGGAAATGGAGTAGATAAACGTATGGAAATGGAAGAGTTAGGGAAATGTACAATGCAATTGACAGATTCAAAATACAATGTAGTAAGTACTAAAAGCATGAGAATTAGTCTGTTAGAAGCTAAACAGAATTTAAAGGACAGCTCTGTTAAGAGGCACTGATATTTAGGCCTTGCCTGTTTTATTATTCTGTAACAAGAAGCTGAAACAGATAGCCAGGCTGCTCTTGGCATTAGTTATTTATGGAAGGGCAAAAAACAACTGTTCTTCATTGACTGTGTAACAAGCCTTTGCGTGTTAAACTTCACGGGTTTGTAGAATAATAATAATTTTCTCTTGCGGTCCAAATACAAGCAGCAGGACTTCATAATAATATTTGCATTGACAAGTTGTGTTAGATTTTGTCATTAACAAACCTTATTTTTGGCAGACCCAACAACCAGGCCAAATATTGTCTTTAGTGGCTTGTGTTAAACAACCAGTGAAATCAGAAACCTAGGCAGAAGATGATCTCACTGTGAACATAAATAATAACCTAAGCCACTCCTTTAAAAAATGATCAAAGGCATAGTAGCTACATCTAAATGTTATTTTTGAGAAACGATTTGTTTTTTCAAAATAACTATTTCTTTTCATTCTGGCACATTTTTCAGGTTTTTAAATTAATGGAAACACCAAAACAAACAGACATCTAATGCACCCAGATAGGAAGACACAGTATTGTATGGAGTCAAGTCTTTGGAAATTAATCCATCAGGACATTGTGGTCCACGTCAAAATCACAGCAGGATTTTAATGGAACTTAATTTCAGTTTCTCTCATGAAACTCCTTATTTGTCCTTTTTAAAGATAACTCCAACCCCCCCTAAATAAAATCCTCCACAGTTATCCTTGAAATTGTTTGTGCAACCTTCCTATAAAGGATCAAAAATAACAAAATATTTTTATTATCCATAAGGCCATAAGTATGCGAAAAATCTGCTGTGGTTGTCGTTGAATCTGTAAGAACGTTGCTTTTCGTATATTTTTGCCCACTCTCTGTAGTGATTCTAGCCCAGTAATATTATGAAAAAAGATAGGTCATGGATATCATAACTTGCCTTAAATGTCTCTTTGTTATCCTTTCCCTTTAAGATACAAAAAGCTTCCAATATGTCCTATTTTTAAAAAGACCAGTAAAATAACAAAATTTTAATGTGTCCCTTACTCAAAATCTTCCACTGTTAGTGCTGGGAAGCTACTTAGATGCAGAGTAGCAGGATGGAAACCATATGGGTTTGGACTTAAGCCAACCACTCTAGACCAAGTTATATAACATTTTCCTGAGCCTCAGCCTCTTCTGTAAATTGGGGATAATAATGGTACCTCATTCATAAGACTCTTCTGAGGGAATGAAATCATGCCTATAAAATTCCTGATTTATGGCAAGGGTGTATAAAATGATGGCTATTAATCACCAAGTTCAACCTCTTCATTTCACAGATGAGAAAAAGGAAGCTAGAACCAGAAAAATCTTTCTCCAGATTCTCCTACTTATTCAGTGACTTTCTTTACAGCTAAGGACAAATTCCTTGAGAAGTGGTCTACAGCCACTTCATTCACTAAATCACTATCTGACCTCCAAGTTAATCTCCATTCCCATCAATCCTACAATCCTATATAATCCTATATATATATATATATATATATATATATATTTTTTTTTTTTTTTTTTTTTTTTTTTTTTTTTTGAGAGGGAGTCTCCCTCTGTTCCCCAGGCTGGAGTGCAGTGGCACGATCTCAGCTCACTGCAAGCTCCGCCCCCCGGGATCATGCCATTCTCCTGCCTCAGCCTCCTGAGTAGCTGGGACTACAGGCGCCCACCACCGCGCCCGGCTAATTTTTTTTGTATTTTTAGTGGAGACGAGGTTTCACCGTGGTCTCGATCTCCTGACCTTGTGATCCGCCCGCCTCGGCCTCCCAAAGTGCTGGGATTACAGGCGTGAGCCACCGCACCCAGCCAATCCTACAAATATTCCTATTGCTAATGCCTTCTATGAAATAGACAAACCCCATCATTATACTTAAATAATTATGGGACCATTTCACTCAGACCGAGTGAATAGTCCCACTGGGACTATTGGACTGATTAAACCTTTGGATATTTATTCAAAGCATCCCTCTTCAAACCAAAATTCTGTAATAAAACTGTCTGCTTCACTTGGATCCTACATGGCACATGGTACAAGCCAAGTTACTGTTATTCAAATAAAACATTTTTTAAGAATATGTTTGAATGAATAATTATTACTTTTAGAAATAGATATAAAAGGTTATTAAATATATTTTATTTTCCCCTTCAAGTTGGTAAGATTTTTAGATTGATAATATTCAATTTTGGCAAGAATATGAAGAAACTTGCACTCATATATTCTTTTTTTTTTTTTTTCAAGATGGAGTCTCACCCTGTCACCCAGGCTGAAATGCAGTGGCGCCATCTCGGCTCACTGTAAGCTCCGCCTCCCAGGTTCACGCCATTCTCCTGCCTCAGCCTGCCCAGTAGCTGGGACTACAGGTGCCCACCACCACGCCTGGCTAATTTTTTGTATTTTTAGTAGAGACAGGGTTTCACAATGTCAGCCAGGATGGTCTCAATCTCCCAACCTCGTGATCCGCCTGCCTGGGCCTCCCAAAGTGCTGGGATTACAGGCGTGAGCCACCACGCCCGGCCTGCACTCATATATTCTAAGTAGGAGTGTAAATAGTTTTGGTCCCTTTATTTTATTTTATTTATTTTTGAGACAGAGTCTTGCACTCTCGCCCAGGCTGGAGTGCAGTGGCACGACCTCAGCTCACTGCAACCTCTGCCTCCCGGGTTCAAGAGATTCTCATGCCTCAGCCTCCTGAGTAGCTGGAATTACAATAGGTGCCCGCCACCACACCCAGCTAACTTTTGTATTTTTAGTAGAGATGGGGTTTCACCACGTTGGCCAGGCTGCTGTTGAACTCGGAACTCAGGTGATCCACCTGCCTCGGCCTCCCAAAGTGCTGAGATGACAGGCGTGAACCACTGCACCCAGCCTGGCCTTTTTAAAAGACAATGTGGCAGTATCTTTTAAAATTTAAAATGCATATACTCTTTGACATTTTCATGTACAGGGCTCTATTATACAGAGAAACTTGAACAAATACACAAAGATATATGCACAGGAATAGTAACCAGAGTATTATTTTAATAGTGAAAAATTAATCAAAAATCTCAAGTGTTCATTAATAGGAATATGGTTAATACCTTATGGTATATCCATACTATAGAATACTGCGTTAGGTTAAAAAAAAAAAAAAAAGAATGAGGCACAATTATTTAAATATCTATATGCAAACATAATGACATGAAATGATGTTTGTGATATATTATTAAGCGAATAAGAGCAATATGCAGTTCGTACACATAATTCATTCTCATTTTGAAAAAAAAATAAGTATATGTCACAGTACGTGTGTGCAGCAAACATCTGGAAAGGTCTATACTAGATAATGAACAGCTGTTATCTCTACAGAAAGGGATCAGAGACTTCTTTATACACTTCTATTTGAGCAAAAGAGGTGAAGTGACTAGGCACTTCTTTTGTAATATAAATAAGAATAAAGAGACAATCAGTAGAAAAATGAGCCTTACTGAAGGAAAATTTGCTTTACAAATAGCCTTTCAGGAATGTATTTAGTCTATGTACAGTCATGTACAGCTACAGAGAATTCGGAAACCTTCACATAGAGCCTATTTGCACCATGGCTCAATAAAGAGAGTATAGTCTTAGGGAGGACCAGTTCCTAAGCTGTTCTAGATCATCATACCTACATTATTGCCTTTTGGCAACAAAATTAGATTTGTTGAACTATTTCATAGACACCATTGAAACAAGCTTGTAAAAAGTTGAGGTTAAGACCAGGTGTGATGGCCCATGCTTGAAGTCCCAGCTACTTGGGAAGCTGGGGCGGGAGGATCACTTGAGTCCAGGAGTTCAAAATCATCCTGGGCAACATAGTGATATGTCATCTCTAAAAAAAAAAAAAAAAAAACTATTAATTGGGTGTGGCAGCATGCACCTGGAGTCCCAGGTACTCTGGGAGGCTGAGGCAGGAAGATCCCTTGAGCCCTGGAGTTCCAGGTTACAATGACCTATGACCACATCACTGCACTCCAGCAGCCTGGGCAACACTGTGAGACCCTGGCCAAAAGAGAGAGAGAGAGAAAAGAGAGAAGAAGAAGAAGGAAAAGGAGAAGGAGGAGGAGGAGGAGGAGGAGAAGAAAAGAAGAAGAAGACAGCAGCCTGGGCAACACTGTGAGACCCTGGCCAAAAGAGAGAGAGAGAAGAAGAAGAAGAAGGAAGAAGGAAGAAGAAGGAGGAGGAGGAGGAGGAGGAGAGAGGAGGGGAGGGGAGGGGAGAAGAGAGGAGGGGAGAGGAGGAGGAAGAAGAAGAGAGGAAGAGAGGAAGAAGAAAGGAAGAAAGGAGGAAGAAAGGAAAGAAAGAGCTGAGGTGAGCCACAGATTCTGGGAGCTGCCTGTATAGAGACAGTCTGTATTAGATACATATAATAGCTAAAAATGAATTTCTTAAAATCTGTGATTCACTCTCAAGGTATTTGCTATAAATGTCTTCTCTTGGGAGAAGTTCACCCTGGGTTTGATTCTGGGTAGAGAGAGAGGTCATTTCTTTTGTTTGGTATTTGAAATTGGGGAGGTTTTTTTGCAGGAGACTATTTTAACATTCTATTGGGAAAAAAAGAGGGAGGAAAGACAGCTTAATTGAACAGAACACATTAACCTTAAAAGACCCTGCAGCTTCAGCCAGGTGTGGTGGCTCATGCCTGTAATCCCAGCACTTTGGGAGGCCGAGGTGGGAGGATCACGAGGTCAGGAGATCGAGACCATCCTGGCTAACACGAAGAAACCCCGCCTCTATTAAAAATACAAAAAAAAAAAAAAAATTAGCCAGGCGTGATGACAGGCACCTGTAGTCCCAGCTACTCAGGAGGCTGAGACAGGGGAATGGCGTGAACCCAGGAGGCGGAGCTTGCAGTGAGGGAGATCACACTCCAGCCCGGGCGACAGAGGGAGACTCTGTCTCAAAAAAAAAAAAAAAAAAAAAAAAAAAGGCCCTTCAGCTTCAATCATACCTCCCTTATCCATACCCCATACTATACCTTGTTTCCCAGCGTTGCAGAAGTTGCTATTTAAAAAAAAATTAAGTTAACCTAAGACTGAAAGAAAGACTAAATACAGATACAAAGGAAAGCACTGATGCAAAGTACATTTGTAAATTAAGAGAAAAGAAATAGCCATGGGGTAATAAAAATATCAAAATCAGATTTTCAGATAATCCAGATCAGATCAGTTCCCTGACAAAGTCATCTGATAGTGAACTTTAATAGAGCCTTTATCTGCTACAGTGTTCAAGATGAGAAAACCTCTAAAATTGAAAAAAAAAAAAAATACTAATGTATCGACCCTATCAGCAACATTCATCTGAGATTGCTAGCCTTTCTCTTTCCATTGACTTTTTGTATTAATCCCAGGATTATGAACAAACTCATGCTGTGCTGTACCTAAATGCAACAAAATTTTTCCCAGGTAGATCTTAAACTCCTGACTCCTCATCATAGACTAAAGTTGCCAGTTGTACTCTTGTGGCAATGAGATGACCCAGAGCTCACTGGGGCCTATGTTAGAAGAAAACCCCTATAGTGGCAGGGCAGAATGACCTCACCATTTATTATGACTTTTCCTACAAATGGAAAAACAAAGGGGGGAGTTTCAAAACCCAGTACCTTCCTGTAGAAAATAAAATGCGTCATCAGATTAAGTGAAAGTCAAAGTGTCCTCATTTGAGATCATCATAGAAGTTACAGCATGAAAGATTGGAAAAATGCAGAAGATGAAAAGTGTTTTAGCCACTGAATAGGAGGCAGTGCTATGTCCTGTCTGAGCCCGTTGCACCATGTTTGAAAAACAAACATCTATGACACACATTGCAAAACCTAGATTAAGAAACCTCAGGGCAGAGGGCAGATCATCACATGTACAAGTGTACCCAGGCACTTAGCCAGTACACAAAGAGGTGCATGGCTTCAGCACTTCGAAGACTGTGTCCTTGGGCCTCTTTGTTTAAAAAAAAAAAAAAAAAAAAAAAAAACTATTTTCATGATACAGGTTTGATCAAGGCAACAGTTTTACTTTCTGTAAATGTAAACAAAGAAAGGATATGCATTTGCCTGTGAAATTTGAAGTACCTGACACAGGAACTTTTCAAATAGAATGATAGAGCAATAAAGAACTTTAAAGATCATCAAAAGGCCAGTCATTTATTTATTTAAAAATGAGGAAACTGGGGCTCCAAGAGGTTAAATAATTTACCCAAGGTTACAACACTTGTTATTTCTGAACTGGGGACTGCAACACAGATCTCCTGACTCTCAGTTCAGTGATCACCCCACACTGACACTGATACTGACCTCATACCATATTCTAGAGATTTTACAATATAACCATAAACAAAATTATCATAACCACACTTACTAAATTACCCTGATTTGCTTGGATTAAAAAATCAACAGGAATATCTAAGGAAAACAGGAAAAGATGGAATATGTCTGAGGAAGCAACTGGAATTCTTGAAGAGAAAGACTATTTCTTCTCCTTTACATCATTTGTTACGGAAACAAATCTAAACTTTTCTAATACATTTGTTATCATCTGGATGTGCTTAATCTACCCCTCAACAAACGTCCACTCCAGGTTGCAAACTCCTCCTTACCCAACGTGCTGATGGAGTTGATAGCTTGCTTTTCTTATTTCCTATCTGCCACTTTTTGTTTGTTCATTTGGTTTTTGAGATGGAGTCTCCCTCTGTCGCCCAGGCTGGAGTGCAAGGGTGTGATCTCGGCTCACTGCAACCTCTGCCTCTTGGGTTCAAGCGATTCTCCTGCCTCAGCCTCCGGAGTAGCTGGGATTACAGTCGCCCGCCACCACGCCTGGCTAATTTTTGTATTTTTAGTAGAGATGGGGTTTCGCCATGTTGGCCAGGCTGGTTTCGAATTCCTGACCTCAGGTGATTCGCCTGCCTCAGCCTCCCAAAGTGCTGGGATTACAGGCATGAGCCACCGTGCCTGGCCCGTCTGCCACTTTTATGACATTATTGCTATTTCATTTAACTATATCAGCAAATATTCCAAGCCTGTAGACTTGATATCAGAAAGGAACTTCCCATTGTAACAGAAAATGTAACACTCTCAGGGATTAGGGCCGGGAAGACATTTGGGGCATTTGACAAATATAATTTTGTAAAAACAGCTTTCTCATTCTTGTTTGCTTCTGATCTTTCCATCTTCTGTACTATATAACAGAAGCTGTAAAAGTTCAGAAATACCCAAATGTAAGAAATAAGCTACATTAAAAATGACCACGAAACACATGAAAAGATGCTCAGCATTACTAGACATTAGGGAAAGGCAAATCAAAATCACAATTAAGTATCACTCCATACCCGCTTATGGCTATAATGATAATTTTTTTAAAAAAACACTGGAAAATAAGTGTTAGCAAGAATATAGAGAAATTGGAATCCTCCTACATTGCTGGTGGGAATGCAGAGTGGTGCGGCTGTTGTGGAAAACACTTCGGTTCCTCAAAAAGTTAAACATAGAGTTACTAATAACCCAACAATTCTACTCCTAAGTATATACCCGAAATAATTGAGGCTGGGCGTGGTGGATCATGCCTGTAATCCCAGCACTTTGAGAGGCCAAGGCAGGTAGATTGCTTGAGACCAGGAGTTCGAGCCCAGCCTGGGCAACAAGGCAGACACCATTTCTACTAAAAATTTTTTTAAAAATAAAAAAAAAAAAAAAAAAAAAAACTAGGTGTGGTGGCACACGCCTGTAATCCCAGCTGCTCAGAAGGCTGAGGCATGAGAATCGCTTGAACCCAGGAGGCAGAGGTTGCAGTGAGCTGAGATTGTGCCACTGCACTCTAACCTGGGTGACAGAGCAAGACTCTGTCCAAAAAAAAAAAAATTGAAAACAAGTACTCAAATATATGTACACTCACGTTCATAGCAGCACTATTTACAAAAGCCAAAAGGTGGAACACTCCAAATGACCATCAGTATATAACTCGACAAATAAATTTGGTACATCTATACAATGGAATTTTTTCATCCATAAAAAGGAATGAAGTACTGATACACGCTACAACATAGATGAAACTTGAAAATAGTACATTAGGCCAGGCGCAGTGGCTCACACCTGTAATCCCAGCACTTTAGGAGGCCGAGGCAGGTGGTTCACCTGAGGTCAGGAGTTCGAGACCAGCCTGGCCAACATGGCAAAACCCCACCTCTACCAAAAATACAAAAAACAAAAAACAAAAAAAAATAGCCAGGTGTGGTGGCACATGCCTGTAATCCCAGTTACTCAGGAGGCTGAGGCAGGAGAATCACTTGAACCTGGGAGGCGGAGGTTGCACTGAGCCGAGACCACCCACTGTGCTCCAGCCTGGGCAACAGAGCAAGACTCCGTCTCAAAAAAAAAAAAAAGAAAGAAAGAAAGAAAAAAAGAAAATAATATGTTATTTAAAAGAAGCCACACACAAAACATCTCTTATTGTACTATTCCATTTAAACGAAGTCTCCAAAATAAATTTGTAGAGACACAACGCAGAATAGTGGATGCCAGGAGCTAAGGAGAGGGAAGACATTGCTTAGTGGATAAGGAGTTTTATTTTGGAGAGATGGAAATGCTTTGAAACTAGATAGAGGTGGTGGTTGCACAACATTGTGACTGTCCTAAATACCAGTAAATCGTTCACTTGAAAATGGTTAATTTTGTTATTTGAATTTCACCTCAAATTATTATTAAAAAGAAATAAACTGCATCGAAACAATGAAGCAAAAGATTCTAAACTTTCAATATTCAAAAGTTCATGTAATGAAGCATTAGAGAAGATACTGCAGAAAATAGTATCTCAGAAAATAAAACGGAGTAGACCAAGTTCCCTTGGGGTAAAACTTAGGTTTGAAGAGTTATGAGGTATTTTTCTCACTCATTTAACTTGGCTAATTTTCTAAGAATTTTTTTTTTTTTTTTTTAGACGGAGTCTCACTCTGCCGCCCAGGCTGGAGGGCAGTGGTGCGTTCTCGGCTCACTGCAACCTCCGCCTCCGGGGTTCAAGCGATTCTCCTGCCTCAGCCTCCCGAGTAACTGGGATTACAGGCGCCCGCTACCATGCCTGGCTAATTTTTTGTATTTTTAGTAGAGACAGGGTTTCACCATGTTGGCCAGGCTGGTCTCGATCTCCGGACCTCATGATCTGCCCTCCTTGGCCTCCCAAAGTGCTGAGATTACAGGCGTGAGCCACCATGTCCGGCCCCCAAATTTCCATTTTTAAGAGGCTAAGGAAATAACAATAACAAGAAATGTGTTCCACAAATTTAGAATTTCAAGAAATTTTAAATCTTTACCTCAAACTCATTCATACAGTCATTCAACAAATATTTATTTAACTGTGACTTTGTGACCAGCTGGGAGTGGGGAACACAGATATGGTGCCAAACTCAAGAGACAGGTCACTTCCCGTAGGGAGCTTATATGTTGATGTATAAGGCAACCAAATGAGATAACTTCAGAAAATGATGTGTCATAGACAACATAAAACGTGACTATGAAATTAAAAGTGCATTTTTGTGTAAAGCTGTACTTTTTTTTTCTTTTAGTCTAGTGTAGTAGTGAGAAGGTGTGAAAGAGTAGAACAAGGAGTTTGATCTGTAACTGACTGTGAACAATCAATTGAGATAAATTACTATCTTTGGACCAGCCTCAAGGTGTATTTTTTTATTTTTATTTATTTTATTTACTTATTTATGTATTTATGTGAGACACAGTCTTGCTCCGTCACCCATGCTGGAGTGCAGTGGTGCAATCTTGGCTCACTGCAACCTCCGCCTCCCAGGTCAAGCAACCCTCCTGCCTCCACCTCCCAAGTAGCTGGGATTACAGGCATGTGCCACCATGCCCTGCTAATTTTTATATTTTTAGTAGAGACGAGGTTTCACCAGGCTAGCCAGGCTGGTCTCGAACTCCTGACCTCAAGTGATCCAGCAGCCTCAGCCTCCCAAACTACTGGGATTACAGGCATGAACCACCTTGCCTAGCCTTAAGGTGTACTTTAAATAGGGTGATTTGGAAAGACCTAGCTGCCAAGTCAACATTTGAGCTAAGATGTGAATAATAAAAGGGACCCAGTCAGGCCCAGGTCAGGGGGAGAATGGTCTAGTTAGAAGGATCATCAAGAGCCAGATATGGTGGCTCACGCCCACAATCCCAGCACTTTGGGAGGCTGAGGTGGGTGGATCACCTGGGGTCAGGAGTTCCAGATCAGTCTGATCAACATAGTGAAACCCTGTCTCTACTAAAATTACAAAATTAGCCAGGTGTGGTAGTTCATGCCTATAATCCCAGCCACTTGGGAGACTGAGGCAGGAAAATCGCTTGAACCCGGGAGGCGGAGGTTGCAGTGAGCCAAAATCACGCCATTGCACTCCAGCCTGGGCAACAAGACCGACCACTACTCTGTCTCAAAAACAAAAAAAAGGGGGGGATCATCAAGAGCAAAAGTCATAAAGCCAGTCTGGGCTTGGGCCTTGTACAACTGGACGGACGGATCATAGAGAACTAGAGAACTAAGGGCAGAGGTGACATGGAAAAAAGTCAGAGAGGTGAGGAGGGACTGGTTTTTCAGGGTAGTATAGTCCAGGGTAAAAAGTCTGATTTTATTTAAGTACACCTATGCTCTGCAATGTTTACAACACCAAGAGTAATCTGGTCAAAGCAGTAGATAAAAGGGATTGGTGAAACACAAACAACACACACACATTTAAGAGGGGATATACCAAGACATATACTTCCCTTTGGTTGTCAGAAATTAATTTGATCAAACTGAAAGATTGTTTTCTTTTCCTTCTAGTCCAAGGTTTCTCAAACTTGGCACTATTGACATTTGGGCTGGATAATTTGGGGAGGAGCTTCCCTGTACATTGCAGAATGTTTAACAGCACCCCTGATATCTACCTGCTAAATATTAGTAGCATCCCTCTCCAAGGCTGTGACCACCAGAAACATGTCTAGAGATTGCCAAATGTCTTATAGAAGCAAAATCGACCTCGGTAGAGTACAATTGTTCTAATGCGAGGCAGGAAAGTGAATAGATGCCATGTAGGGAGGTAGACTTTGAAGGAAGTGGCATTTTCTTTTTAATTTTGCCTTTCCCACCTCCAGCTTCAATCCAAAGCCTCTCCTGATTCCTCAGCCTCTGGAACACATACACTGGTGTTAAGTAAATATTCAGTAAATTCTTCCAATACCGACTGCCAATCTGTACACACTGAGCCAAAACTTTTCTTCAATAACAGGGTGGTAGGTGGAGGATACCACTGGATTTGAGTAGTCTGGGTAGCTGCCTCAACTTTGCAGCTCATTTTGTTTATACAGAGCCTTAAAGAGACAAAACCTCCTACTGGATGTCTACAGAACACCAAAAGAATTATTCATTTTCTAAATTCCAACCAAGTTTTCTGAAAACACAACTTTTATTCACTGACTTCAATTATAAACTTAGAGTTGCATTTCCATAAGCAGCACCTCCTAACAGAGTATGAGACTGTGAGAGTAGCAGAGAGAGTAGTCAGAGACTCTCGGGAACTATTGGCATTTGGGGCCAGATAATTATTTTTGTGAGGATCTGTCCTGTGCATTATAGGATATTGAGCAGCATCCCTGGTCTCTGCCCACAGGATGCCAGAAGCACCCTCTCCAGTCCTTTTGCAAAAATAAAAAAATGTTTGTAAAGAATATCCAGCCGAGATTGCACCACTGCACTCCAGCCTGGGTGACAGAGCAAGACTCCGTCTCAAAAAAAAAAAAAAAAAGAATATCCAGGAGTCCATACTGATGTAAAGAAATGATGGCTCAATGAATAGATATGGGAGAAGATACAAATTTCCCACAGAGAAGAATTCTAAGTAATTTATGTAGATACACTTCCCTCAAGGAGGTAGTACATAATTCCTCACCCTTTGAGTAAAGGCTGCACATACTGACTTGTTTTCAAAGAGTATAGTATGGAAAGGCAGGAAAATAACTTTACAATGAAGAAACTTTGGCCAGGTGCAGTGGCTCACGCCTGTAATCCCAGCACTTTGGGAGGCCAAAGTGGGCAGATCACCTGAGGTCAGGAGTTCGAGACCAGCCTGGCCAACATGGTGAAACCCCACCTCTAATAAAAATACAAAAATTAGTCAGGTATGGTGGCACATGCTTATAATCCCTGCTACTGGGGAGGCTGAGACAGGAGAATCGGTTGAACCCAGGAGGCAGAGGTTGCAGTGGGCCGAGATCACACCATTACACTCCAGCCTGGTCGACAGAGCAAGACTCTGTCTCAAAAAAAAAAAAAAAAAAATCCCACAAACGCTACCTTGAATAAGTGGCCAAGATTAACATCATCAGTGATGTCATGTTGATAGTCTTAGATATGATATAATGAGAATGGCAGTTCACCTCTATAGTGCCTCCCCTCAAATACCATATCAGAATAACATTAGACAAATTGGCCGGGTGTGGTGGCTCACACCTATAATCCCAGCACTTTGTGAGGCTGAAGCGGGCGGATCACCTGAGGTCAGGAGTTCCAGACCAGCCTGGCCAACATGGCATAACCCCATCTCTACTAAAAATACAAAAATTAGCCGGCCGTGGTGGTGGGTGCCTGTACTCCCAGCTACTAGGGGGCTGAGGCAGGAGAATCCCTTAAACCCAGAAGGCATAGTTTGCAGTGAGCCTAGATCATCCCACTCCACTCCAGCCTGGGCAACAGAGCGAAATAATAACATTAGACAAATCCTAACTAAAAGATATTCTACAAAATACCTAATCAGTACTCCTCAAAACTGTCAATGTCATCAAAAACAAAGAAAGTCTGAGAAACTGTTATAGCCAAGAGAAGTCTAGCTAAATACAATGTGGTTTCTTGGATGGGGTCCTGAAACAGAAAAAGGACATTAAGTACCAACTAAGGACACCGAAATAAAGTATAAATTTTAGTTAATAATGTGTCAATATCTGTTCCTTGTAACAACACATCATACCAACGTAAGACGTTAACAATAGGAGAAACTGAGTCAAGATATAGGCAAGTGTTTGTACTATGTTTGCAACTTTTTTTGTAACTCTAAAATACTGTAAAAATTTTTTAAGTTTATTTTTTAAATGTCTTCAGATATTGCCAAACTTCCCCTAGGGAGCAAAATCTCCTTCAGTTAAGAATCACTGTTCTAGGTCAATCTAGACATTTGCTTTCTCATTATAACACTTTCCACCTTTTACAATATTTTTACTAACTCCCAGCTCTCCTCTATGTTGTCAGCAACTCTTAATATTCAAGAATTCTTATGATTTTAAGATCTCCTTTGTTCTCACCCACAGCTTCTAGAACTTTCCTCCTCTCCACTTTTATCTGTCTATTCACTACATACCAATTGAAGTGGAGTTCAATGTCATTTCCCTCATAGGTAATGCTATCTAACAAATCAAGTCTGTAAATTCTTCTACTTCAAGACATGAGGTAATAGTTCAACTACTTTTTTCAGCTTGAAAATCTGCATATTGTGATTACAATAAAAAGGGCTACTTGCACTTCATCAGTGTTGCAAAAACTTCAGTTCAAGAGTGATACTGTCTTAATATTAAGAGTGCTTTGCCCTGAAAAGATATTCCACCAATATATGGAACAGAGGCTTCAGCTGCAGATATGAAATATAATTATTTTAAGGAGAAATGGTCTGCCAAAACCAACACTGTCAGTCACTTTCCATAGCATTTTGTGATTTAAAAAATTTTTACCTAGTAGTTGTTCAGCCATGAATATGAATTTCTGCCTTCTTCTGGGTCTAAATATGAAGGAACAAAAGAATTTGACCCAATCTTGAAATTAAACCTGAAAAAATTAAAGATACCAGTAAAAAGAAAGACAAGTGGAGCCACTAACGTAATTTATTTTAATTTTTTTTTTATTTTGAGACGGAGTCTCGCTCTGTCACCCAGGCTAGAGTGCAATGGTACCATCTCAGCTCACTGCAACCTCCACCTCCCGAGTTCGAGCGATTCTTCTGCCTCAGCCCCCTGAGTAGCTGGGATTACAGGCACGCACCACCACGCCCAGCTAATTTTTGTATTTTTAGTAGAGACAGGGTTTCACCATGTTGGTGAGGCTGGTCTCAAACTCCTGACCTTGTGATCCACCCACCTTGGCCTCCCAAAGTGTGGGGATTATAGGCGTGAGCCACCGCGCCCGGCCGCCACTAATGTTTTCAAAGTGTAATCCTCTTTCTGAAGTGATGGTTCCTTTTACACCACTATTTCCTTCCTCTGAATTGCTGTTCCTATTCCCACCCAGCTCTAATAGAAACACAGCCTATGTTTTATTATATGTGTGGCAGTGTCTTGGCTGGGCTGAAGGAAGGTAGTGCCAGAACCTTGTCCGAGAGAAATTAGATGACACTTCCCCCATCCCTTCTTTTATCTATTTGCATAAGTTCATATACATGGAGACTGGGGGTTGGGCTGAAGGAGTGATAACTTGGTTTTCATTTGTTGTTATTTGCTGGAGCACACAGAAAAAGAGAATGAAAGCTGGAAAGAAAAGAAGGTAAGGTAGAGTGCTGGTGCTATGGCTGAATCTTTGGATTTGAGGCCTGGTGGGGGAGAAGGGTATATGGCCAAAGCTGAGGGAGTCTTTTCTTGAAGGACTTTATGTGGTTCTGGGCTGAAATAATGCTGTTTAAGTACAAAGTTAGAAAATTATTGTAGCGTTGGGTGACAGGCCTAGATCCCAGTACCTCAAGGACTGGAAACTTTGTGAAAATAGGGAGCCAGTACCCTTGATACAGACAATGCTGTTTGCACAAAGGGCATCTGCAGCAGAGGCAGTGATAAGGTGCTTTGGCTAGCAGGCTGGAGTATAAGTGGCCGGGCGCGGTGGCTCACGCCTGTAATCCCAGCACTTTGGGAGGCCGAGGCGGGCGGATCACGAGGTCGGGAGATCGAGACCATCCTGGCTAACACAGTGAAACCCCGTCTCTACCAAAAATACAAAAAATTAGCCGGGCGAGGTGGCGGGCGCCTGTAGTCCCAGCTACTCGGAGGCTGAGCCAGGAGAATGGCTTGAACCCGGGAGGCGGAGCTTGCAGTAAGCCGAGATCGCGCCACTGCACTCCAGCCTGGGCAACAAAGCGAGACTCCGTCTCAAAAAAAAAAAAAAAAAAAAGAATGTAAGTGAACTTGTTACAAACACATGTGGCAAACAACTCTTCTGAAAACAGCCAGAAATAACTAGAGCGTCCTTGGAAGGGTTTTAAATTCCTCTGTGAGTAGGTGAGGGCTTGCAGCTGATGAAATTTGGATACAAGTGTACATGTGATCTCATCTTACCAGCAGGAAAAATCTGGAATATTTGGGTTATATAATTTTTGTTTTCTAGGATTCAATTCTAATAAGATCTGAGATTTCTTTTTTTTTTTTTTTTTTTGAGACAGAGTCTCGCTCTGTCGCCCGGGCTGGAGTGCAGTGGCCGGATCTCAGCTCACTGCAAGCTCCGCCTCCCGGGTTCACGCCATTCTCCTGCCTCAGCCTCCCGAGTAGCTGGGACTACAGGCGCCCACCACCGCGCCCGGCTAATTTTTTGTATTTTTTTTTTAGTAGAGACGGGGTTTCACCGTGTTAACCAGGATGGTCTCGATCTCCTGACCTCGTGATCCGCCCGTCTCGGCCTCCCAAAGTGCTGGGATTACAGGCTTGAGCCACCGCGCCCGGCCAAGATCTGAGATTTCTTAAACCTGTCTCCATCTTAGAAGAATACTACTCCATACCTAAGCCATCATTTACCTCCCAGGTCTAAAGACACACTATTATAGTTTCCACTGAGAGTCCTTTGAGCAATCTTGTCTAACAGCATAGTAAGTGGCTATAGGCTCATTCTCTGGAAGTTCCCTAGAGTTAGCCTTCCTTAGTTACCCCTAAGTTAACAAGGATACTCCTCCTTCAGAAAAGTAATGTAGCTTATTTTTACTTTATCCCCCTTGGTAGCCTCTAAATATCCTTTTAAAAACACTTACCACAGGGAGCCACATGCTCCTTTCAATAACCAGTGTTTCTTTCTGTGAAAATAGGCCTCTTCGGCTGGGCACAGTGGCTCACGCCTATAATCCCAGCACTTTGGGAGGCTGAGGTGGGTGGATCACGAGATCAGGAGATCGAGACCATCCTAGCTAACACGGTGAAACCCTGTCTCTACTAAAAATACAAAAAAAAAAAAAAAAATGGCATGAACCCGGGAGGCAGAGCTTTCAGTGAGCCGAGATCACGCCACTGCACTCCAGCCTGGGCAACGGAGCAAGATTCCGTCTCAAAAGAAAAGAAAGAAAATAGGTCTCTTCAGACCATTACTCTTTGCTGAAAATCCAGACTTTTGTATCCCAGATAACTACAATAATTATCTTGCTCCTTTTCTATTTTTCTTTGTACTCTTTAGTTAATATGGAAAAATAGACACTCATGTTCTCTGCATGTGGCAAGTACAGAAAAAAATTCAATGAACACCAAGACATTTAGACTATATTACCAGCTAACAAAAGATTTAGAAAGACAAATTTCTTGGACTGTAGCCACGTCTTGTTGCCTAAGAATTTAAAGATTCATTTAAGATCCACTTAATATTCCATAATAACATGATTAGTTAGGACACAGATGTTGGCATCTTGAACATTTTCCCCATTACTAAGGAAGTGAAAGAAGATTGCATAGTAAGTTCAGTTTTATCTTTGGCTACAAAAGCTAATAACCCAACAAGAAACTTACAAATTGGTCTTTGGACTAAGCTTCCAATCTGCCTTTCAATTAAAATGAGTTTATATGAGATCTAAGTACTCTTGTAGACTGACTATGTGCCATGGAAAATATTCACAAGATGATGTGCAAAGGATCCAGAAAATAAATATAGTTACTACTGAGGTCATGTACCAGTCCATATCATGGAAATTTAAAATAGCACCCTAAGATATTCCTGTAGATAGGCAACAGAACACTATTGCCAAATCTTACTTTCTAGACAAAGCAGGAAACCAAAGTTATAGACTCAATGTGTGAGGAGATTTAGGTAAGCAGAAATAGTGTTAAAGCAACATGAATCCAAAGGTCATCAGAGTTGAATGTCAGGTTTCTTTAATAGCTACATGACCACTGCTTTTTTTTTTTTTTTTTTTTTTTAATGAGTTTCGCTCTTGTCGCCCAGGCTGGAGTGCAATGGCGCAATCTCGGCTCACCACAACCTCCGCCTCCCGGGCTCAAGCAATTCTCCCACCTCAACCTCTCGAGTAGCTGGGACTACAGGCATGTGCCACCACACCCAACTACTCTTTTTGTATTTTTAGTAGAGACAGGGTTTCGCCATGTTGGCTAGGCTGGTCTCAAACTCCTGACCTGAGGTGATCTACCTGCCTTGGCCTCCCAAAGTGCTGGGATTACAGGCGTGAGCCACTGCACCTGGCCAACCATTGCCTTTAAGAAATCCTTGTTGGGAGGCAGAGCAAGAGGGCTGAATAGAATTCTCCAGCAATTAGGCCAGGTGTGATGGCTCATGCATGTAATCCCAGCATTTTGGGAGGCCAAGGTGGGTGGATTGCTTGAGCTCAGGAGTTCGATACCAACCTGGGCAACATAGTGAAACCCCATCTCTACAAAAAAAAAAAAAATACAAAAATTAGCTGAGCGTGGTGGCATGCACCTGTAGTCCCAACTGCTTAGGAGGCTGAGGTGGGAGGATCACTTGAGCCTGGGAGGTGGAGGTTGCAAAGAGCCATGGTCGTGCCACTGCACAGCAGCCTGGGTGACAGACCAAGACCCTATCTCAAAAAAAAAAAATTATCCAGCAATTGTCTTTCCCACAGGAACAACAAATTGAACAAATATCACCACAAAATAAAAACAAAAAACAAAAAAAAACTGAAAAAGTAGGAGAGGGAGACGATGTTAAAGTGTAGAGTTTTTGTTAGTTTTCTCTTTGTTTGCTACTTTGTTTTTGCAGAGTTAAGTTCTCATCAGTTTAAAATAATGGGTTTTAAAATGTTGTTTTCAAGCCTCATGGTAACCTCATATCAAAAAACCTATAACGGACACACAAAAAATAAAAAAGCAATAAATTAAAACATACCACCAGAGAAAATTACTTTCAGAAAAAGAAAGGTGGGAAGGAAGGAAGGAAGATAATGCCACCACACAAGCAGAAAACAAATAACAAAGTGGCAGGAGTAAGTCCTTACTTATCAATAATAACACTGAATGGAAATAGACTAAACCCTCCAATGAAAACACATAGAGTTGCCGGGTGTGGTGGCTCATGCCTGTAATCCCAGCACTTTTGGAGGCCAAGGTGGGCAGATCACTTGAGGTCAGGTGTTCGAGACCAGTTTGGTCAACATGGTGAAACCCCATCTCTAGTAAAAATACAAACAATTAGCTGGGTGTGGTGGCGGTTACCTATAATCCCAGTTACTGGGGAGGCTGAGACAGGAGAATCACTTGAACCCAGGAGGCTGAATCTGCAGTGAGCCAAAATTGTGCCAGTGCACTCCAGCCTGGGTGACAGTCTCAAAAAAACAAAACAAAACAAAACCATATAGAGTGGCTGAATGGATGAAAAAAAAATAAGAACCAACTATCTGCTGCCTACAAGGAATACTCTTCACCTATAAAGACACATATAAACTGAAAATAAAGGGATGGACAGAGATATTCCATGCAAATGGAAACCAAGAAAGAGCAAGAGTCACTCTGTTTATACCAGATAAAATAGATTTCAAGACAAAAACTATAAAAAGAGACAAGGAGGGTCATTGTATAATGACAAAAGTCAATTCACCAAGAGGATATAACAGTTGTAAATACATATGCATTCAACACCGGAGCACCCAGATATACAAAGCAAATTTTATTAGAGCTAAAATGAAAGACAGACCCCAATACATAAATAGCTGGAGACTTCAACAACCCACTTTCAGCATTGGACAGATCATCCAGACAGAAAATCAACAAAGAAAGATCAAACTTAATTTGTACAGTAGGCCAAACCAACCTAATAGATATTTACAGAATGCTTCATCCAATGGCTGCAGAATACACATTTTTCTCCTCACCACATAGAACATTCTCAAGGATAGGCCATATGTTAGGCCACAAAATAAGTCTTTAAAATTTCAAGAAAATTGAAAGCATATCAAGCATCTTCTCTGGCCACAATGGAATAAAACTAGAAATCAATTAATAATGAGAGGAACTTTGGAAACTATACAAACATATGGAAATTAGATAATATGTTACTGAATTACCAATGAGTCAATGAGGAAGTTAATAATGGAATCAAAAATGTATTGAAACAAATGATAATGGAGACACAGTATACCAACACCTATGGGATACAGCCAAAGCAGTACTAAGAGGAAAGTTTATAGCAATATAAACTACATCAAAAAAAAAAAAATAGGAAAACTTCAAATAAACAACCTAACAGTGCATCTCAAAGAAGTAGAAAAGCAAGAGCAAAGCAAGCCCATTAGAAGAAAATAATAAAGACCAGAAGATAAATAAATGAAATTAAAACAAAAAAATACAAAAAATCAAGGAAGTGAAAAGTTGGTTTTTTGAAAAGACAAAATTGACAAACTTTTAGCCATACATACTAAAAAAGAGTGAAGAAAAGAGAGAAAAAAAAGAGCAGAGGCCCAAGTCAATATAATCCTAAATTGAAAAGTAGACAGTACAACTGATACGGCAGAAATTCATTAATGACTACTATGCTCATTAGAGACTACTATGAGCATCTATATGGCAATAAATTATAAAACCTAGAAGAAATGGATAAACTCCTAGACACACATAACCTACGTAGATTGAACCATGAAGAAATCCAAAACCTGAGTAGACCAATAACAAGTAAAGAGATTGACGCTGCAATAAAATGTTTCCCACTTAAGAAAAGCCTGGGACGTGATGGCTTCACTGCTGAATTCTACTAAACACTTAAAGAAGAAATAACACCAATCCTACTCAAACCATGTTGAAAAATAGAAAAGGAGAGAATACTTCTAAACTCATTCTATGAAGTCAGTATTACCCTGATACCAAAAACAGACAAAAGTACATCCAAAAAATAAAACTACAGGCCAATAGCTGATGAATATTAATGCAAAAATCCTCAACAAAATATTAGCAAATCAGATTCAACAATACAATGCATAAAGAAGATCATTCATCAGGACCAAGTAGGATTTATCCCTGGGATTCAAGGATGGTTCATCATATGCAAATCAATCAATGTGATACATCATATCAACAGAATGAAGGACAAAAACCATACCATCGTTTCAATTGATGGTGAAAAAGCATTTGATAAAATTCAACATTCCTTCTTTTTTTTTTTTTTTTTTTTTTTGAGACGGAGTCTCGCTCTGTCGCCCAGGCTGGAGTGCAGTGGCGCGATCTCGGCTCACTGCAAGCTCCGCCTCCCGGGTTCACGCCATTCTCCTGCCTCAGCCTCCCGAGTAGCTGGGACTACAGGCGCCCACAACCGCGCCCGGCTAATTTTTTGTATTTTTAGTAGAGACGGGGTTTCACCGTGGTCTCGATCTCCTGACCTTGTGATCCGCCCGCCTCGGCCTCCCAAAGTGCTGGGATTACAGGCGTGAGCCACTGCGCCCGGCTTCAACATTCCTTCTTGATAAAACCCCCAACAAATGGGGTATAGAAGGAATATACCTCAACACAATAAAAGCCATGTATGACAGACCCACTGCTCGTATCAAATTGAATAGGGGGAAAAAATGAAAGCCTTTCCTCTAAGATCTGGAACAAAGCAAGGATGCCTACTTTTACAACTGTTATTCAACACAGAACTGAAAGTCCTAGCTATAGTAATTACATAGGAGAAAGAAATAAAGGGTATCCAAATGAGAGAGGAAGAAGTCAAATTATATTTGTTTGCAGATGATATGATCTTATATTTGGAAAAAACTGAAGACTCCACACACAAAAAAAAACTGTTAGAACTGATAAATTTAGAAGAGATGCATGATACAAAATCAACATACAAAACTCAGTAGCATTTCTGTATGCCAACAGTGAACAGCTGGAAAAAGACATCAAGAAAATAATCTCATTTGGAATAGCCACAAATAAAACAAGATATCTAGGACTTAACCAAAGAAGTGAAAGATCTCTGCAATGAAAACTATGAAACGCTGATGAAAGAAATGTTTCATAATTTTAAAATGTCTTTTGAAGAGGACACCAAAAAAATGGAAAAATATTCCATGTTCACGGATTGGAAGAATCAATATTGTTAAAATGTCCATATTACTCAAAGCAATCTACAGATTCAATGCGATCTTGATCAAAATACCAATTACATTCTTAACAGAAATTTTTTAAAAAATCTTAAAATGTATATGGAACCACAAAAGACCTAAAATAGCCAAAGCTATCCTGAGCAAGAAGAATAAAACTAGAGGAATCACATTACCTGACTTCTAATTATACTACAGAGCTACAGTAACAAAAACAGCATGCTAATGGCATAAAAATGGGCACATAGACTAACGGAACAGGACAGAGAACTCAGAAACAAATCCGTACATCTACAGTGAACTCATTTTCAACAAAGGTGACAAGAACATACATTAAGGAATAGACAGTCTCTTCAATAAATGATGTTGTGAAAACTGGATATCCACATGCAAAAGAAAAAAAAACTCACCATATCTCTCACCATATACAAAAATCACCATATACAAAAATCAAATCAAAATGAATTAAAGACTTAAATCTAAGACCTCAAATTATGAAACTACTACAAGAAAATCTCCAGGACATTTGGAGTTGGCAAAGATTTCTTGAGTAATACCCCACAAGCACAGGCAACCAAAGCAAAAATGGACAAATGGAATCACATCAAGTTAAAAAGCTTCTGCATGGTAAAAGAAACAGTCAACAAAGTAAAGAAACAACCCACAGAATGGTAGAAAATGTTTGTAAACTACCCATCTCACGAGGGATTAATAACCAGAATATATAAGGAGCTCAAACATCTCTATAGGAAAAAATCTAATAATTCGATTAAAAAATTGGCAAAAGATTTGAGTAGACATTTCTCAAAAGAAGACATACAAATGGCAAACAGGCATATGAAAAGGTGCTCAATATCATTGATCATCAGAGAAATACAAATCAGAACTACAATGAGATATTATCTCCCCCAGTTAAAATGGCTTAAATCCAAAAGACAGGCAATAACAAATTTTGGCGAGGATGTGGAGAAAAGGGAACCCTCATGCACTGTTGGTAGGAATGTAAATTAAAATAACCACTATGGAGAATAGTTTTGAAGTTCCTCAAGATCCAGCAATCCCACTGCTAGATATATATCCAAAAGAAAGGACATCAGTATATCAAAGAGATACCTGCACTCCTATGCTTGTTGGTATACTGTTCACAATAGCCAAGACTTGGAAGCAATCTAAGCATCCATCAACAGATGAATGAATAAAGAAAATGTGGTACCTATACACAATAGAGTACTAGTCAGTCAAAAAAAAAAAAAGGGGGGAATGAGATTCTGCCATTTGCAACAACATGAATGGAACTGGAGGTCATTATGTTAAGTGAAATAAGCCAGGCTCAGAAAGACAAGAGGGTGGTTACCAAAGGCTGGGATAGGTGGTGGGGGGATTAGAGGGTGCAAAGTGGGGATAGCTAATGGGTACAAAAAAAAGTTAGAAAGAATGAATAAGAACTAGTATTTGACAGCACAATAGGGTGACTACAGTCAATAATAATTTAATTGAACATTTTAAAATAAGTAAAAGAATACAGGCCGGGCGCGGTGGCTCACACTGGTAATCCCAGCACTTTGGGAGGCCGAGGCGGGTGGATCTCTTGAGGTCAGGAGTTCAAGACCAGCCTGACCAACATGGTGAAACCCGTCTCTATTAAAAATACAAAAATTTGCCGAGCATGGTGGCTGGCACCTGTAATCCCAGCTACTCGGGAGGCTGAGACAGGAGAATCACTTGAACCTGGGAGGTGGAGGTTGCAGTGAGCCGAGATTGTACTACTGCACGCCAGCCTCGGCATCAAAAAGTGAAACTCCCTCTCAAAAGGAAAAAAAAAAAGAATATAATTAGATTGTTTGTCACACAAAAGATAAATGCCTGACGTGACGGATACCCCATTTATCCTTATGTGATTATTATGGATTGCATACCTATATCAAAATATCTCATGTAACCCATAAGTATATGCACCTACTATGTCCTCACAAAAATAAAAAATAATTTTAAAAAATCAAATGACAAGGCCGGGCGCGGTGGCTCAAGCCTGTAATCCCAGCACTTTGGGAGGCCGAGACGGGCGGATCATGAGGTCAGGAGATCGAGACCATCCTGGCTAATACGGTGAAACCCCGTCTCTACTAAAAAATACAAAAAAAAACTAGCCGGGCGAAGTGGCGGGTGCCTGTAGTCCCAGCTACTCGGGAGGCTGAGGCAGGAGAATGGCGTGAACCCGAGAGGAGGAGCTTGCAGTGAGCTGAGATCCGGCCACTGCACTCCAGCCTGGGTGACAGAGCAAGACTCCGTCTCAAAAAAAAAAAAAAAAAAAAAATCAAATGACAAACCGGAAAAGTCTTTGAATGAAGGTAAGTGGAATTATAATAGTTTTGATACCCATTCCAACAATTTTCACATAGCAAGCACAAGTTGGGTAACTATATACAGGTAGCCCCTATCCCCAAGAAAATGCCATACAGTCAAAGTAAAGCAAAGTTTTGACAATTTTTTCATAACTATAGAATTTCAGACATCCATAGCAGTAAACACTCCAATGTGTCAGACAACAATTAAGCAAGTCATCAACAAGCAAAAGCTGCTATGTGCCTTCCACTGTACTAAATGCTGTGGGGCATATGAAAGAGACAAGATATAATCTCTTATTGAGGAGACAGGCTCTGAATACATAAGACAAAGGAAGCCATACAACAAAACAAAAAGGCTAAATGCTGTGGAGCAGACTAGAAGAGTCAAGATAAGTCCAAAAAGGCCAGAATAGTGGAGGGTTTCACAGAGAAGTCTGGATTTGAACTGGATGGCACAGAGCAGGGCAGAATGCATCCTTGGAAGAAAAAACAATATGAACAAGGGTAGAGACTGGGAATAAAGAGGGCACATTGGGAAGAGTCCAGAAACTAGACTAAAAGGAGCAGAGGATTCTTGTCAGGGAAGAATGATAAGGAAGTTTGGGAGAGACAGTCTGCAAGTTGCAACAGAACTTCAGAGCTCTAAACCCTGAAAAACCACAAAAATGATTACTGGATGTTTTTACGCACACCGGTATAGAGAGGGCTGCATCACTAATGAGACTCTTCAGTCACTCTTTCACATGCGGAGGTCTCTACCCATAGTGTCTCTTTGAATAATACAAAAGGAACAGATGATGATGTAGAAATTGGGTAAACATAAAAAGTAATGTTTTGTCTCTGTATTCTGAAAGCAAACCACTATTATATGCTCCACCCATTGATGTTGAAATTCTTTTCTTACAAAAAAACTTAACCTTTGCCTATGGAGAGTAATAGCTATTTAATCTATTGACAGTTAGTGCACAATTAAGTGCCTTTCTACCTTGCCAATATTTCAGTAAGCAATTCACATTTTAACACAGATCAGATTACTTTCTTTTGTGTTTTAAATGTTTATCTAAGAGTTGCAGAGATAACATCTACATTGAAAAGTGCCATTAAAAACCCAACAGACATTTCTGGTTTCCTGTCCAGTATGTAAGGAGCTTAGAAGTTGCCATTCCATCCTAAAAATAAGTAAAAAACCGAACAAACTGAAAAATCAACAACTCTTCTTACATCTGTCAGGGAAGTAAGGTCACAGTGCAAACTGCTGCCCCCAGAATTGGAGAGACAGGCAGGGGAATCCAGAGAATCACAACTTACCTGAGCAGAAACATCCACAGGAACCAGCACAGGGTAGGAAAGCCTAGACTGTAATTGATGAATTGTTGGAGGCTCAGTGTGGACAAGCCTGTGAGCTGAAAACTTCTTTGTTTTACCTCCTGGGAGTTCTACCAGGTTCTCACAGTAAAGATCAGAGAAGAACTCCTTAGGGTTTCAAGTAGCCAGAGGAAACTAATTATTTTGAAATATGCCAGAGCATTCTGTTCTTAACAAGGCCTGCCATCAAGAGAATCTATTTTACCGGAACTTAACCTATTGGGGTTTCATCAGAGCCTAGCTGACCTGGCTGAAGGGAAATGGCCAACTCCAGTCTGCTCTAGCCTTCTGCCTGTAGGAAGGGAAATACCCAACTTCAGCTCCAGTCCCCTCCAGCCATTCTGTCCCATCTAAGGTAGGGGGAAGGGAGGACACAGAGAGGCACTTTTGAAGTCTAGAGTCCAGGGGCACAGCATCACTAAAATAGTGAGACCTAATTATAAAATTATAGAATGCTTCCCCTCTCCCAAAACCTTAGCACCATATCACTAAAGGCCTATTGAACAGTTTCTTTCACCCAGTACCTGTACATCATGACCAGTTTTCAACAAAAAATTATACGGCATACTAAAAAACAAAAAAAATACACTTTGAAAGACAGAGCAAGCATTAGAACCAGACTCATACATGGAAGGGAAGTTGGAATTATCAGTTGGTAGATTCAAAGAAACTATGTATGATTAATGTGATAAGGGCTCTAATTTAAAAAGTAGATAATGCACAAGAACAGCTGAGTAATGTAAGCAGAGATATGGAAATTCTAAGAAAGAATAAAAAAAGAAATGGTAAAGATCAAAACACTGTAACAGAAATGAAGAATATTTTTATTGGACACATTCGTAGACTACACACAGCTCAGAAAAGAGTCTCTGAGCTTGAGTATATGTCAATAGAAACTTTCAAAACTGAAAAGCAAAGAAAAAAATGAAAAAAAGAAACAGAATGTCCAAGAACTATGAAACAAAGATATAGCATATGCGTAACAGAAATACAAGAAGACTTCAACAAGTTTGTGGAAAAAATAGAATTAAGAGATAAAAATAGGCAGCATAGCAAGACCCATATCTACAAAAGAAATTTTTTTAAAAAGCCAGGGGTGATGGTGCATGCATATAGTAGTAATTACTCAGAAAGCTGAGGAAGGAGAACTGCTTGAGCCCAAGGGTTTGAAGCTTAATTGAGCTTTGAATGCACGACTGCACGCCAGCCTAGGCAACAAAGCAGGACCCTGTGTAAAACAATTTTTAAGATAAAAATAAAAATACATAAACTTTATTTCTCAATACAAGTTCCGTCAATGTCCAGACACTTTTATAAGCAATAATACCAGCTATCTAGTCTATCCCTGAGGGCCCTGGGAATTTGGTTATGTCAATGTAGTCTTTTTTATATAACTAACAGAAGAAAAAAATACGTGCCATTTAAAGAATTTGTAAAATTAGGAAACAAAAAGAAGTCAGAGGGAGCCAAATCAGGGCTGTAAAGTGGACGCCTAATGTTTTCCCATCAAAGCCTTCACAAAATTGCCCTTATTTGATGAGAGGAATGAGCAGGAGCATTGTTCTGGTGAAGAAAAACTCTCTGGTGAAGTTTTCCCGGGAGTTTTTCTGCCAAAGCTTAGGCTAACTTTCTTAAAACACTCTCGTAATAAGTAGATGTTATTGTCTCTTGGCCCTCCAAAAAGTCAACAAGCAAAACGCTTTTACCATCTCCAAAACCCGTTGCCATGACCTTTGCTCTTGACTAGTCTGCTTTTGCTTTGACTGGACCACTTCCACTTCTTGGTAGACGTTGCTATGATTGTGCTTTGTCTTCAGGATCATACTGGTAAAGCCATGTTTCATCTCCTGTTACAATTCTTCAAAGACATGCTTCAGGATCTTGATCCCACTTATTTAAAATTTCACAGCAAATTGACACAAGAACAGAAAACCAAACAACGCATGTTCTCACTCATAAGTGGGAGTTGAACAATGAGAACACATGGACACAGGGAGGGGAACATCACACACCAGGGCCTGTCGGGGGCTGGGAGGCTAGGGCAGGGATAGCATTAGGAGAAACACCTAATGTAGGTGACGGGTTGATGGGTACAGCAAACCAACATGACACATGTATACCTATGTAACAAAACTGCGCGTTCTGCACATGTACCCCAGAACTTAAAGCATAATTTAAAAAAAAAAAACCAAACAAACAAAAAAGTAAACAGAGCCAGAGCCCAGGACCCTTCTAAATCAGGATACCTCGCAGCTATACAGATGGGACATTCATGGAGCCAGACTTACCCTTTCAAAGTATCTCATCACAAAATATTTAGATGTGTGGGGAGCTGAAAAAAAAAAGTTTTTAAGAAGCGAACTCCCTACTAGCGAAGTTGCACATGACCCCCTAACCACACAAGACTCAGCTCTAAGAATTCAAAACCACCAAGTATGGTGCACTTGGACACATACGAGACTAGTTGAAACACCTGGTTCTAGTCCCAACCTTTACTGATTCTAGTCCCAACCTAGTCGTCACTTTGCTATGAGACCATAGGCAATGCATTCTCCTCATTTGTAAAATGAAGAGATTAAAGTAGATGATGAAAATGTCAAAAAAAATTTCAATTGAGCTTGAGAGGATGGATACCCCATTCTCCATGATGTGATTATTACTTATTATATGCCTGTATCAAAATATCTCATGTACCCTATAAATATGTACACCTACTATGTACCTACAATAATTAAAAATAATTTTTAAGAAACATAATACAATCTCCATCGAAAGTTCTGCTCTTGGCTGAAGCTGATCTGGGTGCAGTGGTTTCAACACTCGTCAAGTGGAAAGTTTGCTCACCTTTAATTTTTCAGTCAGAACTGTGTATGCTGAACCAATTGAGATGTCTATGGTGTTGGCTATTGTTTCTGCTGTTTATCGTTGGTCCTCTTCAATTAGGACACGACAAAGTGAATTTTTTCCTCACAAATTGATGTGGATAATCTGCTGCTGCATGATCATCTTCAATATAATCTCCCTTTTGAAAATGAGTTATCCATTTGTTAACTGATTATTTCTTTGGGGCATTGTCCCTGTAAACTTTTCATAAAACATCAGTGATACCACCATTATTCCACCCGAGTTTCATCACAAATTTAATGTTGGTTCTTGCTTCAATTTGAGCAGAATTCATAATGTTCTAATAGAGGCTGTTTTCAAACCGACGTCTTATTCTTCTTAGTTCTTCAAACTAGAACCTGTTCAGACATGTTAGAACAAGTTAGGATGACTTTAGTTTGGTGCAAAAAATTTTTAAGTCATATATAGTTTTTCATAATATACACTTTCCATGAACTTTTAGAAGACCCTTTCTACAACAAGGAGAAGTAAAAGGGAAAGGAACAGAAACTATTTGAGGGAATAATGACTAAGAATTTTCCTAAATTAATGTCAAACTCCATCCCACAGACCCAGGAAGCTCAGAGAATGTCAGGCAGGATAAATATTTAAAAACAAAAACAACAACAACAAAAAACTACACCTAGGCATATATTATCAGGAAATCAAAAATAAAGAAAAATGCTTAAAAGAAGACAGAGGGAAAAACATCTTACCTATAGAGGAGTGAAGATAAGAATGACATCTGATTTTCTTTCTTTCTTTTTTTTCGATGGAGTCTCACTCTGGTGCCCAGGCTGCAGTGCAGTGGCGCCATCTCAGCTCACTGCAACCTCCACCTCCCGGGTTCAAGTGATTCTCCTGCCTCAGCCGCCTAAATAGCTGGGACTACAGGCACACACCACCATGCTGGGCTAATTTTTATATTCTTTAGTAGAGATGGGGTTTCACCATATTGGCCAGGCTGGTCTCGAACTCCTGACCCTGTGATCCACCTGCCTCGGCCTCCCAAAGTGTTGGGATTACAGGTGTGAGCCACTGTGCCCCGCCGCCTGATTTTCTAAGAAACTATACAAGCAAGAAGAGTGGAGTTAAATATTTAAAGTGTTGAGAGAAAAAAAAAAACCAACCTAGAATTAAGTATCCTGTAAAAAGTTTCTTCAAAAGTGCAGGATAAATAATGACTTTTGCAGACAAGAAAACATTGGGAAAATTTGTTGAAAGTGATTTGTAAAAAAAAAAAAAAAAAAAAGGTTTAGGCTGGGGGATGGTGGCTCGTGGCTGTAATCTCAGTAATTCAGGAGGCCAAAGCAGGTAGATCACCTGAGGTCAGGAATTCAAAACAAACCTGGACAACATGGCATAACACTGTTTCTACTAATATATATATATATATATATATATATAGACACACACACAATATATATATTTTTTGTGTATAAATATGTGTCTATATATATGCAAAAATTAGCCACGTGTGGTGGCACATGGCTGTAATCCCAGTTACTTGGGAGGCTGAGGCACGAGAATTGCTTGAACCCAGGAAGTGGAGGTTGCAGTGAGCCAAGCTCACACCACTGCACTCCAGCCTGGGTGACAGCACAATACTGTCTCAAAGAAAATAAATAAATAAATAAAGTTTTAAAGGTTCTTCAGAGGGAAAGAAAAGTATATACATCAGAAACTTGGATCTATATAAGGAAATAAAAAGCATTAGAGATGAAATAAATAAAAGTAAAGGAAAACTTTTATTTACTGATTTTTAATTGATTTAGCAGGTAATAGTTGTTCAAAATAATAAGAGCAACAAGGGTTAGATTACATATGCACATTTATGTGTGTATAGATATATAGTTACGTACACTTGTGTATTAGTGAAATAAATGATAGTAATAATGCAAGGGACAAGAGGGAAGAAATAGGGATAATTCATTTTAAAGTACTTGCACTACATGTGAATTAGTGAAATGTTATTTGAATGTGACTTGAATTAATTGTAAAAGTATATTGCAAACTCTAAGGCAACCACTAAGAAAGCTCCAAAAAATGTATAATTGATATGCCAAGAGAAGAAAGAAAATTGGATCATATAAAATACTCAATTAAAACCAAAAGTGGCAGGAAAAGGATAGAGGACAAAACCAGAAACAAATAAAAAGGGCAACAAAGAGAAAACAGTAATACATATGGCAGATATTAACCCAGATGATTAATCAATAGTGATTTTAAATGTCAATTATCTAAGTATACCAATTAAATAACAGAAATTGTAAGAATGAGTCAAAAAAACAAGACCCAGTTAGATTATTTCTACAATATGTCGGTTATAAATATAAAGACACACATAGATTCAAAGTGAAGGGATAGAGAAAGATATACCAAGCTAACACTAATCAAAAGTCTTGAGAAGCTATCTTAATTACAGACGAGCAGACAACAGAGCAAGAAAAATTATCAGGGATACAAAGGGGCATTGCATAATGATAAAAGGGGTCAATCTTCAGGAAGAATAACAATCCTTAATGCGCATTTGTCTAATAACAGAGTATTAACATAAATGAGGCAAAAATTTATAGAATTACAAGGATAAACAGAGAAACCCACTATTATAGTTGGAAACTTCAACCCCCCTCCATCAGAAATGGACACATGCAGCAGGCAAAAAATCATTAAGGACATAGCTGAACTCAACAGCACCATCAATCAATTGGTTATAATTGACATCTATAAATGATTTCATCCAACAACAGCATAATACACATTCTTCTCAAGCTAAATTGAAACATACATCACATTCTAGCCATAAAACACACATTACGTTTTTTAAAAAATCGAAATCATTCACCGTGTTCTCTCAGACCACAATGAAATTAAACATCAATAACTGAAAGATAACCTGAACATTCAAAATATTTGGAGATCAAACAACACACTTCTAAATAACACATGGGCTAAAGAAGAAATCTCAAAAGAAACTTAATAATATTGTCAACTAAATGGAAATGAAAATACAACTATTAAAATGTGCACAATCCAGCAAAAGCAATGTACTTAGAGGGAAGTTTATTGCATTACATATGTATATTAGAAAAGAAGAATAATCTAAAAGCAATTATCCAAGCTTGCACCTAAGGAAACTAGAAAGTGAAGAACAAATTAAATCCAAAGTACACAGAATAAAAGAAATAATGACAGACCAGAAATCAATAACATTGAAAACAGGAAATCAATAAAGAAAATCAACAAAACCAAAAAGCTGGCTCATTGAAAAGACCAATAAAATTAATAAACGTCCTTGCAGGTAAACCAAGATAAAAAAGATGACACAAATTACTAGGATCAGAAATGAAAGAGGAACCATCACTAAAGATCCCATGGACATTAAAATGATAATAAGAGAGGTCAAGTATTGTAGCTTACACCTGTAATCACAGCATTTAGGAGGCTGAGGCAGAAGAATCACTTGAAGCCAGGAGTTTGAGATCAGCCTGGGCAATAGAGACCTTGTTTCTACCAAAAAAAAAAAAAAAAAAAAAAAAAGCCAGGTGTGGTGGCACGCATCTGTAGTCCCAGCTACCTAGGAAGCTAAGACAGGAGGATCACTTGAGCCCAGGATTTCAAGTCTGCTATGGTCACACCACTGCCCTCTGGCCTGAATGACAGTAAGACGCTGTCTCAAAAAAAAAGATAATAAAGAAATACTATGAAAAAATTATTCGAGAACCTTGGTGAAATAGAGCAATCCCTTGAAAGATACAATCTGCCGAAACTCACACAAGAAATAGACAATCTAAATAAGAATAGAGAATTTCTTAATCTATTAAAGAAATTGAATCAATAATTAATAACCTTCCACAACAGAAAGCACCAGGCACAGATGGTAAATTCTATCAAGGTGAATTCTACCAAACATTTAAGAAAGAAATTATACAAATTATCTACAATATCTTTCAGAATATAGAAGCAGAAGGAATACTTCCTAACTCATTCTATGAGGCCAGCTCTTCCCTAATACCAGAATCAGACAAAGCCATTAAAAGAAAATAAAACAACAACCAACATCTCTCATGAACATAGATGCAAAAATCCTCAACAAAATTTCACCAAATCAAATCCAACAAAGAATTTTTGAAAAACTATGCACCACGAACAAGTGGGATATACCAGCTGTACAGGGATGGTTCAACATTTGAAAAATCAATCAATGTGATCCATTACATCAACAAGCAAAAAAGAAAAGTCTCATAATTATATCAACAAATGGAGAGAAAGCAATTAATAAAATCCAACACCCATTCATTATTTAAAAAAAAACTCTCAGCAGAATAGGAATAGAGGAAAACTTCCTCAGCTTGATAAAGGACATCTACAAAAACCTACAGCTAACAAAAAACCTACAACTAACATCATAGTTTATGATGAGAAACTAGAAGCTTGTTTGCAAAGATATGGAACAAAGACATCTTTTCTCACCACTTATTTCCAACATTGTATCAGAAGTCCTAGTTAATGCAATAAAACAAGAAAAAGAAATAAAAGGTATGTAAGTTGGAAAGGAAGAAATAAAACTTTGTTTGCAGATGACATGATCATCTATGTAGAAAATTCTTAAGAAACTACAAAAACAGGGAAACGGGGGTGAACGGAGAGCTTAGTGACCATCATGAGCCTCCTCAACAAGCCCAAGAGTGAGATGACCCCAGAGGAGCTGCAGAAGCGAGAGGAGGAGGAATTTAACACGGGTCCACTCTCTGTGCTCACTCAGTCAGTCAAGAACAACACCCAAGTGCTCATCAACTGTCGCAACAATAAGAAACTCCTGGGCCGCGTGAAGGCCTTCGATAGGCACTGCAACATGGTGCTGGAGAACGTGAAGGAGATGTGGACTGAGGTCCCTAAGAGCGGCAAGGGCAAGAAGAAATCCAAGCCAGTCAACAAAGACCGCTACATCTCCAAGATGTTCCTGCGCAGGGACTCGGTCATCGTGGTCCTGCGGAACCCGCTTATCGCCGGCAAGTAGGGGCTGCCTATCCATCGACAGAACTCACTCTCTTGTCCTATGAAGACCGTTGCCATTGGTGTTGAGAATAATAAAGCTCTGTGGTTTTTTTCTAAAAAAAAAAAAAAAAAGAAACTACAAAAACAAAACAAAACAAAAACAAAGTCCTCGAACTAATAAACAATTATAGAAAGGTTGTAGGATATGAGGTTAATGTACATGAGTCAATCATTTTCCCATACACCAGCAATAAACACGTGGAGCTTGAAATAAAAACACAATACCATTTACATTAGCATTTTCAAAAATGAAATATGCAGGTATAAATCTTGTGAAATATGTACAAGATTTATATGAGGAAAGCTATTAAACTCTGATGAGGCCAGGAGCGGTGGCTCACACCTGTAACCCCAGCACTTTGGGAGTCCAAGGCAGGTGGATCATGAGGTCAGGAGTTCCAGACCAGCCTGGCCAAGATGGTGAAACCCCGTCTCTACCAAAAATACAAAAAAATTCGCTGCGCGTGGTAGCCGGTGCCTGTAATCCCAGCTACTCAGGAGGCTGGGGCAGGGAATTGCTTGAACCCGGGAGGTGGAGGTTGCAGTGAGCTGAGATCGCGCCACTGCGCTCCTGCCTGGGAGACAGAGAGAGACTCCATCTTAAAAAAAAAAAAAAAAACTCTGATGAAAGAAAGAGAACTAAATAAGAGGGATAATCCATGTTCAATATTGTCAAGATATCAGTTCTTCCCAACAACTTCATGAGTAGATTCAATGCAATCCCAATCAAAATCCCGGAGAGTTATGTTGCAGATATTGGCAAATTGATTTTAAAGTTTATAAAGAGAGGCAAAAGTCCCAGAATAGTCAACGTAGTATTGAAGAAGAGCAAAGTTGGAGTACTGACACTACCCAACTTCAAGACTTACTATAAAGCTATGGTAATTAAGATGGTATGGTAGGCCAGTTGCGGTGGCTCAGGCCTGTAATCCCAGCACTTTGGGAGGCTGAGGCGGGAGGATCATGAGGTCAGGAGATTGAGACCATCCTGGCTAACATGGTGAAACCCTGTCTCTACTGAAAATACAAAAAATTAGCCAGGCATGGTGGCGGGTGCCTGCAGTCCCAGCTACTTGGGAGGCTGAGGCAGGAGAATGGCATGAACCCGGAAGGTGGAGGTTGCAGTGAGCAGAGATCGGGCCACTGCACTCCAGCCTGGGCGACAGAGCAAGACTCTGTCTCAAAAAAAAAAAAAAAAACCAAAAAACGATGGTATGGTATTGGTAAAAGAAAGACAAATAGATTAATTGAATAGAATAAAGAGCATAGAAATAGACTCACATAAGTATGGTCAACTGATCTTTCACAAAGGGGCAGGGACAATACAATTGAGCAAAGAAAGTCTTTTCAACAAATGGTGCTTCAGCTGGGCATGGTGGCTCACATCCATAATCCCAGCACTATGGCAGGGAGGATTGGTTGAGACCAAGAGTTTGAGATGAGCCTGGGCAATAGAGCAAGATCCCACCTTTAAAAACAAAAACAAGAAAAAAAATGGTGTGAACAACTGAACATCCACATGCACAAAACAGAATCTAGTCACAGACTTACACCCTTCATAAAGATTAACACAAAATGAATCATAGAGCTAAACGTTAGATGCAAAAGTGTAAAACTCCTAGAAGGTAACATAGGAGAAAATCAAGATGACCTTGGGTGTGGTGATGACTTTTTAGATACAACACCAAAGGTGGAGTCCACGAAAGAAATAATTGATAGATGAGATTTCATTAAAATAAAAAAACGGGCCGGGCGCGGTGGCTCACGCCTGTAATCCCAGCACTTTGGGAGGCCGAGACGGGCGGATCACGAGGTCAGGAGATCGAGACCATCCTGGCTAACACGGTGAAACCCCGTCTCTACTAAAAAATACAAAAAACTAGCCGGGCGAGGTGGCGGGCGCCTGTAGTCCCAGCTACTCGGGAGGCTGAGGCAGGAGAATGGCGTGAACCCGGGAGGTGGAGCTTGCAGTGAGCTGAGATCCGGCCACCGCACTCCAGCCTGGGTGACAGAGCGAGACTCCGTCTCAAAAAAAAAAAATAAATAAATAAAATAAAAAAATTAAAAAAAAAAAATAAATAAAAAAACGTATGCTCCTCAAAAGATACTGTTAAGAGAATGACAGGACACATCACAGGCTATAAGAAAATATTTCTAAAAAACGTATCTGATTTAAAAACTGTAATCCAAAATATGCAAATAACTGTCAAAACAGAGCAATAAGAAAACAAACAATTCAACTGAAAAATGGGCAAAAGACCTGAACAGACACCTAGTCAAAGAAGATATACAGATGGCAAATAAGCATGTGAAAAGATGTTCCACATCTTATATCATTAGGGAAATACAAATTGAAACAATAATGAGATACTACTACACTCCTATTGGAATCCCCAGAATCCAGAACACTGACAACATTAAATGCTGGTGAGGATGTGGAGCAACAGGAACCCTCAATCATTGCTGATGGAAATGCAAAATTGTACAGCCACTTTGGAAGACACTTTACAAAACTAAACATATTCTTACCATAAAATCCAGCACTTGTGCTCTTTCACTTTTACCCAAATGATCGAAAACTTCTGTCCACATAAAACCTGCACATGGATGTTTATAGCAGCTTTATTCACAATTGCTAAAACTTGAAAGCAACCAAGATGTCCTTCAGTAGGTGAATGGATAAATGAATTGTGGCAAATCTAGACAATGAAATGTTATTTGACTCTAAAAACTAATGAGCTATCAAGCCATGAAAAGGCATGGAGGAAACTTAAATGCATATTGATAAGTGAAAGAAGCCAATCTGAAGAGGTTACATTCTGTGTGATTTCAGCTATATGACATTTTGGAAAATAAAAAAATATGGACATAGTAAAAAGACCAATAGTTGCCAGGGGATAGTGAGGAGGAAGGAAAGAATAGGCAGAGCACAGAGAATTTTTAGGCAGTGAGGCTATTCTGTATACTGTGCTAATGGTGGGTACATGTCATTATACCTTTGTCCAAACTCACAGAACGTACAAAACCAAGAGTGAACCTTAATGTAAACTATGGACGCTGGGTGATAATGATGTGTCAGCATAGCTTCATCAATTGTAATGAATGTACCACCCTGGTGCATGATGTTGATAGTGAGAGACTGGGGTTGGGGGTGGTCAGGGGGTATATGGAAACTCTCTGGAATTTCTTGCTTAATTTTTCTGTGAACCTAAAATTGCCCTAAACAATAAAATGTATTTAAAATAGAAAAAAAAATGCCAGGTGTGGTGGCTCATGCCTGTAATCTCTGCATTTTGGGAGGCTGAAGTAGGAGAATTGCTTGAGCCCAGGAGTTTAAGCCTAGCCCAGACAACATAATGAGACCCCATCTCTACAAAAAAAATATTAGCCAGGTGTGGTGGCATGCGCCTGTGGTCCCAGATACTCAGGAGGCTGAGATGGGAGGACTGCTCGAGCCTGGGAGGTCCAGGCTGCATTGAGCCATGATTGAGCCACTGCACTCCGGCTTGGGAGACAGAACAAAACTCTCAAAAAAAGAAAACCAAAATGGAAAAACAAAACACAACGGAAAAATGTTAAAATTTAAGTTATTCTAATGGCACTATAAGGTGACATTCTTTTCAAAGATTCACATCAGAAATTCCAGTTGCAAAACTCTATTCATTCCTCTCTTTAAACTGGTATTTAAATTTATGGGAGCCATGACTAGATCTATTTTTCTACCATCATAGAACATACTGTTATAAAATATACACAACTATTTGAACATGGATATGGAATCCAGTCAGTGGTTTAAAGAAGGTGAGAAAATAGCTGGGCGCGATGGCTCACGCCTGTAATCCCAGCACTTTGGGAGGCCCACGTGGGAGGATCACTTGAGGTCAGGAGTTCAAGACCAGCCGGGCCAACATGGCAAAAACCCATCTCTACTAAAAATACAAACAATTAGCTAGGTGTGGTAGTGGGCATCTGGAATCCCAGCAACTTGGGAGGCTGAGGCAGGAGAATCACCTGAACCCTGGAGGCGGAGTTGCAGTGAACCGAGATCACACCACTGCTCTCCAGCCTGGGTGACACAGCAAGACTCTGTCAAAAAAAAGAAAGAAAAGAAAAAAGAGGGAGGGAGGGAGGGAGGGAGGGAGGGAGGGAGGGAGGGAGGGAGGAAGGAAGGAAGGAAGGAAGGAAGGAAGGAAGGAAGGAAGGAAGGAAGGAAGGAAGGAAGGAAGGAAAATAAAAAGAAGTTGAGAAAACTGAAAATTTTAGTACTTTGCTCCCAGAGAAAACAATTACTGACCTAATGTCCTTAAACATGTTCAGTCATTCATGCAACATATATCTATTAAGAGTGTACTATGTGCAGGCTGGGTGAGGTGGCTCACGCCTGTAATTCCAGCACTTTGGGAGGCCAAGGTGGGTGGGTAAGCTGAGCTCAGGAGTTCGAGACCAGCCTGGCCAACATGGCAAAACCCTGTCTCTACTAAAAATACAAACATTAGCCGGGCAAGGTGGCAGGTGCCTGTAATCCCAGCTACTCGGGAGGCTGAGGCAGGAGAATTGCTTGAACCCAGGAGGTGGAGGTTGCAGTGAGCCAAGATTGTGCCACTGCACTCAAGCCTGGGCAACAGAGTGAGACTCCATCTCAAAAAGAAAAAAAAAAAGAAAAAAAAAAAAAAGAAATGAGTGTACTATGGGCTGAGCACTGTGATAAAGACTAGGAATACCATGGTGAGTTCTTGCTCTCAAGGAACTCACAATTTAGTGAGAGGTGACAGATGATAATCAAATAATCAGGAAGTGGGATGCTAGTCTCCGAGGTCAGCTGCTCCTTGGCATACCCTTGGAAGGTCAGCCCTTCTGAAGGAAGGTTGATTCTCCGAAGTCAAGAAGCGCTCAGTGGTAGGCAGGCTGGAGGGGCAGCAATGAGTCTTCATAACAGAGGAGCCCCATTGCTCTATTCTTTGGATGTTTCCAGAGAGTAAGCCCAAAGCCACGTAGAAAGAAGGGCTTCAAGCTGAGCATTGTGGTACATGCTGTAATTCCAGTGATTTGGGAGGCTAAGGCGGGAGGATCATTTGAGGCCAGGAGTTTGAGACCAGCCTGAGCAAGATAGGGAGGCCTCTACAAAAAAAGAAAAGAAAAGAAAAGAAAAGGGCCAGGTGTGCACCTGTGGTTCCAGCTACTCAGGAGGCTGAGGTAGGAGGATCACTTGAACCCAAGAGTTAGAGGCTGCAGTGAGCCATGTCTCAGTGAGCCATGCTTGCACCACTGCATTACAGTGTGAGCAACAGAGCAAGACCCTGACTGTATAAAATAAGCGGTGGGGGTGGCAGGTGGTTGCTAAGGAATTAGCGTTGTGGCCCCTGACAAGCAAGAGGGCTAGGGCACTTTCCATGCAGGCTGCTACTCCCTGTGTTGATCAATAAATATTTTTTTAATGAAAAAACATAATCAAGTAATCACACTAACTAATGTAAAAAGCAACTGTGACAAGTGCTCCAAGGACATAGGATAGTGCTATGATACTTTATAACAGCTGGATTGACCTAGTGAGGGGGATCAAAGTTACCCTGAAGGGATTGCTCAAAATGTGATCTGAAGCATGAATAAATGTTAGGTGAGAAAAAAAGGAGAAATGGTTCCATCTGAAAAAAAGAAAGCTCAAAATATGCAAAGTCCCCATATCAGGAGGAAGCATGGTGACATGAATAACTTAGAGATAAATGTAGCTGTGGTGTGAATAGTAATAGGGTTTCAGGAGACGTTGGAAACAAAACATGTGCCAGATCACACAGGGCCTTGTAGGCCACATTAAAGAGTTTTGTGTTTTACTGTAAGGGTGGTGGGAAGTCATACAGGTTTTAAGTATGAGGATGATAAAGCATTCCTTACAAAAAGACCTTTCTGACTATAATCAGAATAGATTGGAGGGGAGCCAGAGTAGATATGTGTAGACATTAGGAAATGCTGCAGTACTCCGGGTGAGAGGTGATGGTACAATAGTGATAATGGAGATGGAAAGAAGTAGATAGATTATGAATTTTGTTAGGAAGTAGAATAAGCAGAATTTGGCAAAACACAAGTGTCAAGTTGAGGGGAGGAACAGGAGGTATCAAAAGACTCCTAAGCACAACTAGACAAAATGGTAGGGCAAGCCACTAATATAAGAAAGGCTGGAAGAGTACCAGGTTTGGAGAGTGAGTTGAGTTTGAGGGGGCTTTAAGACATCCTACAGGAGAAATCAAGTAGATGGTTGGACATACAGTCTTAAAGGTCAGAGGAGCAGTCCGAGATGGAAATATAGATTGGGCTCATCTGTATGACAGTGGTAATTAAGCTGTGGTTATGGGTGAGCTTGCTAGGGAGACAGTATAGAGTGAGATGGGAGAGAATTGAGGACTTGGCCTTAGGAAAAGCCAGCATTTGTCATGTGAAAGGAGTTGCAACAATACATGGGTTATTTCTCTACTTCTGGAATTCAGAAACCCTGAATTTTTGTTTGTTTGTTTGGTCACTCAATTACTTGGCACCATCCCAAAAAACAACTATCCTCTGTTTAAATCAGCATTCCAGTTGTCTAAGGGGACTGTGTCATTTTTGAGGAGTACTTTAGTTTTTTACCAAATATCATTAGGAAGATGATCATAAATATACTGTAAATTGAGCATACGGCAGCAGAGGTTTAACTTGTTAGAATATTGAGCAAAACAAGTAGGACTCACAGTGACTGCTGTACCCTTCTACAGTGGTGGGAAGAGGGATGGCCCCTCCACTATTATGGTCTTCAAGATGGGTTGTGGTCCTACATGCGCAGTCATTCTCTAAGAATACAGCTATGCTTTCTAAGTATAAAGGCTGTTCTGGAAGAAAGAGAAAGAAAAAGAAAAAGCAAGGGCTTCCCCTCCACCTTTGTTCGCTTCATTCTGTAATGCATACTTTTATGCCCTTGGGAAGTGGAAGGGAGGAATGAGCTAATAATTTGGTTGATTCAACCTTTTGACCTCTGAGTCAAAAAATTACCCAACAGTCCTTTTAGCAGGCGATGAGGGGATAATACATTCAGAGTCAGGAGTCTATGCCTCTGATAATGATTCATATGCTGAGTGACCTTTGGGTAAGCCATACAAACTCTCTCTGTTTCAATATCAGTAATACCACATGTCCCCCCTATCTCTTGGGTTTGTTATGAGAGTGTGATGAGATCACAGATTTGAAAGCATTTTTTAAATGTCAGACATTATCATGCCAAAAAGGAAGCCGTCCACCAAGAGCTAGTCTGTCTTGATATAACTTCGTTACACCATTGATGTATTAATTCCTGTTCTATTTTTCCAGCTAGCTGCTTCTACCACTACAAAGTAAGTATCAGAATATCTAAATAAGCAGTTATATTAATCAGTGTTCCAGTTTACAAATGGAAGCTCTGCAACAAAAAATGTAAAAGCCAAGATTACTTTTTATGTAATTCTTTTTATGTAATGTGAATTCAAAGGTCTTGACTTAGCCCACTGGGCCCTACATTATCTAGTTCCCAACTATGTCTTTGCCCTCATCTTTGACCTTCCCTCACTCTGCTTTAGCCTTTTTGGCCTTCTTGCTGTTCCTTGAATAACCCAAGCACTGTCTTAACCAAATGTCTTTGTACTGCTGCTATTCACTCAGAATGCGATCAATTCCCCCTGACATCCTTCATTTCATTTGAGTCTCAGCGGCCTGAGATATGATGCAGACGCCTTCTCTAACTACCCTATTTAACTACCCTAAATACTCCTATCTTAAAGTAGCACATACCCCTAACACTTGCCAGCCATGTGTCTGTTTCCCTCCTCTTAGGTTTGCTTTATTATTTTGCATAGCACTAATCACCACCTGACATCCAATATTTGTTTTTCAGTTTTCGTCCCAACAAGAATGTAAGCTTTATAAGAACAGGATATTTTTGTTTGATTTGTTCCACTGCTGTATACGTAGCACTTATAATATAGCCTGGCACGTAGTAGGCACATGATAAACAGCTGTTGAATAAAAGAATGGAGGAACATAAGTATACTACTGAACTAGCCAGAGCTCATAAGAACAATGAAAAAAACATAGAAAGAAAAAAATAAAGCTAACCAATTGTTGTGGATGTAGTTGTGATAGAACCGTTCTGATGAAGTCTGTTAAATCACATGAGAAAGCTGAATAAAATAGGTCAGATTTTGCAGTCTATTCTTTTTAACCTCTATGGAGTATAACTTATTAATTTATTTCTATAGTTAATTAATTACTGCCTGGCTTTTGTTTACAAGGTATAAGTAGTTAAAATATTGAGATATTTCTACTACTTCTTCCATGCTTAGAGGGAGCCAGATCCCTAAGTACTATAACCAGTACCTACAACTATGTCCTCATTCATTGGCAATGACCTAGGATGAGACAAAACTCCTAGTAGAGATTTCTTTGTCTTCATCCTCTTCCTCCTTGACATCAACTCACTTCTAACAACAATAAAGACATTTGTTGATTGATTTTTTGTGTGTGTATCTGGCACTCTGGCAAGCATTGAGATTTTAATAACCTTTCTATATCTTACCCCCAACCCCAAAACTTTAAGTTGTCTCACTGGGAAACAATAGCACATAAACTGTTTTTGTATTTAGAAATCAGAAATAAGATGGAGCTTTTGAAGTAAAGGATTCATACAAACAGGATAGTGGAATGGTTAAGAGCATAGGTCCTGTCTGGAATCAGAGTGCTCAAATCAAATTCCTGCTCAGGAACTTCCACAAGCTGTGTGACACTGGCATGCTGTACAACCTCTCTGTTCATTACTGTCTTCATGTGTAAAGCAATAATAATAAATGTATACCACAGAGGAGTTGTGAGGAATAAATGAGGTAATTCATGTAAGGTGCTTAGAACTGAACCTGGTAAATTGAAAGTGCTCAATAAATGTTAGCTATTATTGCACAAGGGACTCAAAATTTGCAGAGTCTAAAAAAGGCAACTCTGGCTGCAAATCAAAGAACATCTTCTTTTGTGAAAATGATGGAATGACTATCGTTTTGTGTCAAGCCCTCATACACAGTGATCATTTTAAGTTTATAACTAGGAAGTCCAGAAATATATTGGAAACACGGATACAAGGCTTTCAAAAAACCCATACATTTTTGTAAATCAGGAGTTGGCAAACTTTTTCTATAAAGAACCCTATGGGAGATATTTTAGGCTTTACAGACTAGACAATGTCTGTTGTGACTACTCAACTCTGCTGCCATGGGGCGAAAACACTCATCAGCAATGTGTAAATGAATGGGAATAGCTAATGAAACTTTATTTACAAAAACAGGCAATGGGCTGGCCCATGAGTCATTGTTTGCCCACCTCTGCTCCAAATAATGATCCTAGTCTATTAGGGTTCTAATGGCCACTTAAGCTCAGTAACCACAGAAAGCAAATACATTAGGGAGGAGAATATAAGGAATGAGGATAATTCAAGAAATGTAAGAATAAACAATGGGTTATTTAATGCTTTTCCTCTCCCATCCCAAGTAGTAGTAGATGCCTTAGATGACAGGGGAACAGTGAACTTCGTTTATTGTCTCCTTCATTTAACATGTAATTGTGAAGCACTTATGCCCCAGGCATTGTGTTGTGATCTATGAGGCAGAGTGAAAACAGATCTAGTCCCTGCCTTCACTTAACGTACAATCTAATCAGACAGGGATGGGGATAAACATCAAATAATCACAGGAACAAACTTAAACCTGTACCTATGCTAGATCCTGCAAAAGCTTTTTTTTTTTTTTTTTTGAGACGGAGTCTCGCTCTGCCGCCCAGGCTGGAGTGCAGTGGCCGGATCTCAGCTCACTGCAAGCTCCGCCTCCCGGGTTCACACCATTCTCCTGCCTCAGCCTCCCGAGTAGTTGGGACTACAGGCGCCCGCCACCGCGCCCGGCTAGTTTTTTGTATTTTTTAGTAGAGACGGGGTTTCACCGTGTTAGCCAGGATGGTCTCGATCTCCTGACCTCGTGATCCGCCCGTCTCGGCCTCCCAAAGTGCTGGGATTACAGGCTTGAGCCACCGCGCCCGGCCGATCCTGCAAAAGCTTATAAGAGGAGGATGGCTCTAGTCATGCAGCTCATGGTTGGCTTCCCGGAGAAACGTGAACCTAAAACTTGAGCTGAGATCTGACAAGTGAGTTGCTCTATTAGACAATAAAACAACTATTTGGAGCAAAGGGAACAGCATAAGTTCTTTTCGAATAGAAAGTATGGTGCATTCAAGGGATGAAAATAAGGTCACTATGATTGGAGTCCAGACAGAGCATGGTGAGAGATGGGGCTGGGAAGATAGGCACAGGTCAGACTATCAAGGACCATGGCAGCAATCAATGCTTTATTTATTCAGCAAATATTTACTGAACACTACTCTACATCAGGCTCTGTGGATACTGTGGTGAATGAGAAAAGCAGACATTGAACAAATAAACACTCAAATCTTTAATTACAAAGTTATGCCTTTAGAAGTTCTATGTCCTGGCTGGGTTGGTAGCTTACGCCTGTAATCCCAACATTTTGGGAGCCTGAGGCAGGCAGATCATGAGGTCAGGAGATTGAGACCATCCTGGCTAACAAGGTGAAACCATGTCTGTATTAAAAATACAAAAAAACTGCTAGGTGTGGTGGTGGGCGCCTGTAGTCCCAGCTACTCGGGAGTCTGAGGCAGGAGAATCACTTGAACCCAGGGGGCAGAGGTTGCAGTGAGCCGAGATCGCACCACTGCACTCCAGCCTGGTGACAGAGCAAGACTCCGTTTAAAAAAAAAAAAAAAAAAAAAAAAAAAAAAAAAGTTTTATGTCCCAAAACTCTGTCCAGTGGTTTGATTTGTTTTTTAAAAAGTTACCTGGCCTGTTCCCACAATGCAGTCCCAATTTAACAAGGCGCCCACGTTAGAACTACATTCAGGCCCGGCACAGTGGTTCATGCCTGTAATCCCAGCACTTTGGGAGGCTGAGGTGGGTGGATCACCTGAGGTCAGGAGTTCGATACCAGCCTGGCCAACATGGTGAAACCCCATCTCTACTAATAATACAAAAATTAGCCAGGTGTGATGGCGCACACCTGTAATCCCAGCTACTGGGGGTGCTGAGGCAGAAGAATCACTTGAACCTGGGAGGCAGAGGTTGCAGTGAGCTGAGATCACACCCTTGCACTCCAGCCTGGGTGACGAGAGGGAAACTCTGTCTCAAAAATAAACAAACAAACAAAAACAAAACAATAAAAACTACATTCAAGTGTATTACTCTATCAATATCTTTTTGGCAATCATGAGTGGATTTGATATGAGATCCCCAGTACTCAGCCTGTGAAACAGCATGCCAGATTATTATTATTATTATTATTATTTTTTAAGACTGGATGTTGCCGTGTCGCCCAGGCCGGAGGGCAGTGGCACAATCACAGCTCACTGCAACCTCAGTGAGCCTCGCTTGAGGGATCAAGTGATCCTCCCACCTCAGTCTCACAAGTAGCTGGGACTACAGCTATGTGCCACTATGCCTGGCTAATTTTTTTCTATTTTTGGTAGAGACAGTGTCTCACTTTGTTGCCCAGGCTGGTCTCGAACTCCTAGGCTCAAGCAATGCTCCTGCCTCGGCCTCGCAAAGTGCTGGGATTACAGGTGTGGGCCACCATGCCCAATCCAATTCCAGATTAATAATGAGCCACTGATAGTCTCTTTTTTGGGATGTGGGCTTCCAGACAGATGTGGCCTTTCATGCTGTCCATAGTGAGAAGTCTTTATAACTTGCTATTGAGGGTGGTATCATGGACAGGACTGTGACAATAAACCAGATCTGAGTATCTGACATACTAATTCAATTGTTTAAATCTGGGGTGTTTTCTTTTATTTTGCTATCTGCTTTTTAGACAGATTTATTCCTGTGGTGAACTGTGTAGATATAGACTAGCTTACATTATAAACTCTTAGAAGGGGCAGAAAACTTCTAGGGAATTGCAAGATTAACAAATGTTTTTCCATGTTGATTGTGAAAACCTAACAAGACTTTTAAACAGTTTCAAAGTGATTTCACTACAATGATACTATTTCACTCTTAACTCCATGGTCCATTTTTTTCTTTCAAATAAGAAAATTAAAATGTCATAGGATGGGCCGGGTGCAGTGGCTCACGCCTGTAATCCCAGCACTTTGGGAGGCCAAGGCAGGCGGATCACCTGAGGTCATGAGTTTGAGACCAGCCTGGCCAACATGGTGAAACCCCGTCTCTACCAAAAATACAAAAATTATCTGGGCGTGGTGGCAGGCGCCTGTAATCCCAGCTACTGGAGAGGCTGAGGCAAGAGAAACGCTTGAACCTGGGAGGCGGAGGTTGCAGTGAGCCGAGATCGTGCCATTGCACTCTAGCCTGGGCGACAAGAGGGAAAAACCATCTCAAAAAAAAAAAAAATGTCATAGGATGATTTGCTTTATATGAACCTGGGCTGACTGCTATCCAGTACTTGATGCTAGTCTCTATGGGTAAATGAATTACATGATGATCTCCACTGCGGCAGTTCTGGTTCTCGACATGTTGTCCACAAATGCCTGGGGGTTCTTATGACCCTTTTAGGGAGCTGAAGATGTCAAACTTATTTTCAAAATAATGCTAAAATATTATTTGCCTTTCCAGAGTGTTGGTAATTGTATTGATGGTGAAAAAGCAATGGTGGGTAAAACTGCTGGTGCTGTGGCATGGATTAAGGCAGGGGTACCAAACTATGCTACTAGTTATTGGGTGCTTTATTACCACATATTGGCAGAAAAAGAAATGCCATTTCACTTAAGAATGTCCTTGATTAAGCAGAAGAAATTATAAATATTATTCATTAAATACTATTTAACACACAGTGGGTTGTTTTTTATTTTTAAATAATCTAAATATTTTTAAATGTCTTAGTTTTAATTTCTAACTTGATAAATATAGATAGTGATAGCACATAAACAAAATATCTTTTGGGTCCCTAATAATGTTTAAGGGTATTAAGGACTCCTTAGACCAAAATGTTTGAGAACTACTGCTCTCTTAGTTTTCCCAACATCACTCTTTTCAATCATGGGTTGTATGCAGACTTTTCATTTCACTAGGTCTAGCTATTCTTCATGACTTCTCAAAAATAGTGACTAAGACCTCTAAAACAAACTTCTAAAACTCCTTAAATGCTATCCTTTGTGTTTGACCAGTTTGTTTCACCTCATTCTCTCTCAGCATGGTGTTTTAGAAAGAGCCACCTGGACTTTCCAGAATTTGGGTGTAGTGGGCTGCAATACTTGCTGTTTTTGCCTACCTCACACACATTCTTCTTTGTCCAGTAACATCATCCCTTTGCCTTTGAATAACTCTTTCCCCATTCCTTGTCTTCTAGGTGAAGCTGGCAATCATGGTGCACCCACCCTTACCCGACTACAAGGGTGGGCACATGATCCAGGCCTGGTCCTACCATAGTGAGGCAGGAAAATAGGGTCTGGAGGCAGGGAACATAAGGCCAATTCACACTTCAGCTATGACAGGAAATATCCTCTCCATAGGGCATAGGCCAAGTTAACTTTGTAACTTTACTTCATCCTCTTCATTTACATAGGGCATATCCCAAGTAACCAATGGAATCCTCGAGAGGGTATTTAAACTCTTACGAATTCTGCAACAGGGCCCTTGAGCCCCTATGCTTAGGCCCGCTCCCGTACTGTGGAGTGTACTTTCATTTTCAATAAATCCCTTCATTCCTTCCTTGTTTTTTTGTGCATTTTGTCCAATTTTTTGTTCAAGACACCAAGAACCTGGACACCCTCCACCGGTGACAGTAGCACTGCACCTCCAAGGAAACAGTTATTGGTCCAAGAGAGATATTTCATGATCTAAGCTAAGTGAAATTGAGTCTTACCCAAAAGTGTCTGAAGTAAGGGTAGCCCTCACTTTGATCATGAATCGTAAGGGTACATCTGTAGGCTACCACCCACCATCTTTCTCACCATATATAGGGAAACTGTCTACAGAGTGAATCCAAGCAGAGAAAGAAAAAATAAAGATGAGTAGAGAGAATGTTCTGGCAATTTTGAATCCTTATTAAAATCTCTGAACCTCAGGTTTCTGGCAATGCTTTCTCTGTTCAGGTCTGCCAGGTACCATGTAGTCATGTGAAAAAATTCCATTTTGTGCTAAAGTCACCCTTCTAGTTGAAAGAGTTTGGCATACTACATTTGAGGAACTTATTTAATCTTCTGACTTTAGTTTCCTTGTGAGAATATCATCAACTCCCTCACCACACAGGTTGAAGGAATTTAGTAATACAATATTTAAACACAATGAAAACTATAAATCATTATACAAGTGTTGAATACAAAAAATATTTTCTCTCTACATGCAAGTAGCATAGTGGTTAGCCTCTGTTTTCCAACAATCATTTTTAGATCACTAAATATACTCATCCCAAATCCTTGGGCCCAAGAACAGCTGAAAAGATTCTTAGGCCGTGCGCGGTGGCTCAAGCCTGTAATCCCAGCACTTTGGGAGACCGAGACGGGCGGATCACGAGGTCAGGAGATCCAGACCATCCTGGCTAACACAGTGAAACCTCGTCTCTACTAAAAAATACAAAAAAAAAAAACTAGCCGGGCGAGGTGGCGGGCGCCTGTAGTCCCAGCTACTCGAAAGGCTGAGAATGGCGTAAACCTGGGAGGCGGAACTTGCAGTGAGCTGAGATCTGGCCACTGCACTCCAGCCTGGGCGACAGAGCGAGACTCCGTCTCAAAAAAAAAAAAAAAAAAAAAAAAAAGATTCTTAAATTTCCTCTGGAAGTCAAGTTAGATTTAGGAACACTTTCTACCATAGTTACCCTATCTAGAGGGCTCACCCTGCACCTAGGCAGTTTGCTTTGGATTAATTCTCAGAGAACTTCAGAATATCCAGACCCAAAAGAGAAGTGGCGGTTGGGGGTGGGGGGCGGCTGGGCGGGGTGGAGGGAGAGAGAGAGAGGAGTATTAAAACCATTGACTCTTCCTTACTAAGAACGTTCACACAACCAAAAATAAATAAGACTAGAAAGACTTCAGGGGATTGTCACACGTTAACCAAAAGGATTCCCACACAAATAAATGCCACTTACCAGGAAGCATAAATGAATGAACCCCATCTCCCCCACAAAAAACTTAAGTTGCGGGAGAAACAAAGCCAGGTGCATCACTGTGGCATATGGAATTTGGGGTGTAGGTGGAGACTAAATGCCATGGGAACATTAGTGATTTTGACAGTGTACTCAGCAGCTCTAGGTTTCAAAAGTATTTTAGCCAAGTATTTTCTCACTGCGGCCTAAACTATCCAAGGACACTACTGAATCAGAACCAAGATATTCTCATTCACTAGTGGCTTGCTATGCTGTGCTGTTTTAGAAAATGACACAAGGCGGCCGGGCGCGGTGGCTCAAGCCTGTAATCCCAGCACTTTGGGAGGCCGAGACGGGCAGATCACGAGGTCAGGAGATCGAGACCATCCTGGCTAACACGGTGAAACCCCGTCTCTACTAAAAAAATACAAAAAACTAGCCAGGCGAGGTGGCGGGCGCCTGTAGTCCCAGCTACTCGGGAGGCTGAGGCAGGAGAAAGGCGTGAACCCGGGAGGCGGAGCTTGCAGTGAGCTGAGATCCGGCCACTGCACTCCAGCCTGGGCGACAGAGCGAGACTCCATCTCAAAAAAAAAAAAAAAAAAAAAGAAAAGAAAATGACACAAGGCAATGTGATGCCTCCTGGGGAAAATTCTTTGGTTCTGTCTTATCAATAGACTGACTTCCTCCTCAAACGAATCTTCTAAGATTTCTCATTGTCTCTGTAACTGCATTTGATTATGTGACTACAGAGAGCACAATTTTCCAGGTGAGGCTTCCCACCAAGAAGTGGATCATTTCGACGCGAATGCTTGATAAACCACACAGCAAGAGGGTGACAGCAGCAGAGTCATTGAATTTCAATTGTTAAAATAGCAACCCTCCCTACTCATTTCAAAAAATCCCCTGTAATCCCAGCACTTTGGGAGGCCGAGGCGGGTGGATCACGAGGTCAGGAGATCGAGACCATCCTGGCTAACATGGTGAAACCCCGTCTCTACTAAAAATACAAAAAACTAGCCGGGCGTGGTGGCGGGCGCCTGTAGTCCCAGCTACTTGGAGGCTGAGGCAGGAGAATGGCGTGAACCTGGGAGGCGGAGCTTGCAGTGAGCCGAGATCGCGCCACTGCACTCCAGCCTGGGTGACACAGCGCGAGACTCCGTCTCAAAAAAAAAAAAAAAATCCAAAGACAGTGAGACAAGCATTTGCAGTTTATATTCCAGGTAAATATGCATCATTTTTACTCATTAGATGAGGAACAAAATAGCTTTTAACTTTGAACAAGGACTCGAGAATTAATACTTTGTTTCATTTTCAATTCTGCCAAGGACCTGCCGGATGGCCTTGTTTCTGGAGGTGGAAGGATGTCTTACTCATCACTCAGCTTACTTTTTAATATAACAATCTAACAAACTTCCTTCCGTTCTAGTAGCCTTTATGGCCTCTTCCCTGCCCCGCACACACCCACCATTGGTGGGAAATCATGGGGCCTCATAATTGTTAAATTCAGAGATGAACATAATATATCACCGGTTGATGCTCTGAATTTACAACCGCCCCTTCCCCTGCAAATGTGGTTGAGCCTACTCCTTCTGCTAAAAACCAAATTGAACCTCTGAGAAATTTGGTTTGCCTTTCTCAATACATAGTATTCCCTTTACAACTACACAGGAATAGACTTTGCAGCAACTTGAAGTAAATTTGGAACATGAAACTTGTAGCTTTACCAGACTAAACTGGAAAAAGTGAAGTCAGTTCGGTTCACCACAGAGAAGGAAACTCAGTACCCTAGTGAGGCCGGAGGCAATGATCTAAACAGCCCCCGTGACCCAAACTGCCTCAGTTTTGGCCCTACATCCTGAACAGACCAGAACAGTGAGAGTGAATTGGATTTTTATGAGCTCTGCCTTAATGAAAAGTATGTTTGCTTGATATGGGGAAACAATCGGTTAATGTTCTATGCCATTCAGGTGTAGGTTTATTATTACCTTTTTTACAATCAAAAGAAGTGGATTTAGCTGGAACTAGAAAATTGCATAATAGGAAACGCCAAGATGGGGGTGGAGGTTAGAACAGTTAGCCACGTCTCTGACAAGTATAAATCTTTGCTTAACCCTGTTACAAGGCCATTTGGCACACTTTGCTTCCTGATCCAACTCAGCAGGTACATTCCGGCCTCCAGGGCACCCTCAACCCACCCCTCCCAACTCCAAGTTTTTCCAGTACTTTGAATGCCTTCCAGGCCTTCTTCTCTTATATAGGAAACATAACCGAGATTTTAGGAGGCAGTATTCAGCAACACTAGCTTTGCAAATGTTCACAGAGACATAGACAGTGATCTTACTGAGGCTAGACCTTTGACTATGACTATTTAGCTTACGTGGAATCTAGAACTTAGCTGGAAAAGTCATGTTTCTATCTCAAGGATAAACCAATAGAGCCTTGAAAGCAAAAGTCTTCAAGCTGCTTGGTTCACTTGTACAGATTTGGTCAGCTTCTGGGTGTAAGAAAACACAAAGATCAATTGCCCCAATTATTAGAAGATAATACAATCTGATTCATTTAAAGAACAGGGTATGGAAATATTTATTTGTACCCACTGAGGTACAAACATTAAGCAGAAGTGTACCTCCCAGCATGTATACTGGTCCAGAATAATAACAAGTTATTGACACTTACAAGAGGCTCAACATAGACAAGTGCTTTAAACAAATTCCTATTTAATCCTTGTACCAACCCTATGAGGCAAGTATTGACTTCACCACTCATTCACTGGTAATTGAAAGTCTGTTGGTAGAACCTGTACTCTTAACCACTGTGCCCCATTTTTAGAGGACAATGATGAGTATTCTGTGAACTTAAATTAACTAGATCAATCACACTAAAAGTGTGTGCTACAGACCATTGCTGGTCTGTGACGAGATTAGTCAGAAACTGAGAGTTAGAATTTTTTAAAAATGTATAGCAATGTAACAGAATATTCTTGTCTGTTGAACCTAATTATTAAAAAAAATTAAGCTTGCATTTTTACAAGTTTGGTTTTTATTAAATATCATTTTATAACTTTTTATTTTTAAAATAAAGTATCAGTCTATGACAGATTGGAATTTTCTTTTAAAGAAAGGAAAACTGTTCCTTTACTAAAATAGTTTGGGAAGCACTGGACTAAATATATCTTAGTGATGACCACTGGAGAAAGGAAAATGGAAGATAGTGAAATTTGGCCTTCTGCATGAGGTTCATGGGGGGTTTCTGTCTTTCTTATCAGCCGTCTCCACTCCTTTCTGATAAATCTACTCATTTCTCTGTTGGGTTTTAAGAGATCAGTAACGTCCCCTTTCCTCTTTCTAATTTAAAAGCAACTGAGACACGAACACCAGAATCAGATAGCAGCTCAAAATGTCAGTTATAAAACTGAACTGGGGACGTAGCTGAGATGTGCAACCTCAACGGTCTTTCTAATACTTCCCTTACCTCTCTGAATCAGGGAGCCTCACACACCTATTCACCAAATTTAATCTCTGAGAAATTTGGGACAAGATTCTGAGAAAATTAGGAAACAGAGGGACAAGCTAAGGCCTGACTCACAAGCTAACAGCGGAACACAATAAAATTTTTTTTTTTTTTTTTTTTTTTTTTTTTTTTTTTTTTTTTTTTTTTTTGAGACGGAGTCTCGCTCTGTCTCCCAGGCTGGAGTGCAGTGGCCGGATCTCAGCTCACTGCAAGCTCCGCCTCCCGGGTTCACGCCGTTCTCCTGCCTCAGCCTCCCGAGTAGCTGGGACTACAGGCGCCCGCCACCTCACCCGGCTAGTTTTTTTTGTATTTTTTAGTAGAGACGGGGTTTCACCATGTTAGCCAGGATGGTCTCGATCTCCTGACCTCATGATCCACCCGTCTCGGCCTCCCAAAGTGCTGGGATTACAGGCTTGAGCCACTGCGCCCGGCCTCACAATAAAATTCTTAGAAAGACTACTTGAAAATGGCAGAGCATTCTCAATTTATTCTCAAAAACTCATTACTCAGATAAGTCTTTCTTCACTCAGTAGGATGTAACGGAGGGGCAAGGAGAGAGACTACGTCCCTCTAGTGCATTCCCTCAAGGACATGCAAGTCTAAGGGAATGTTGGTTCCCCTAAGTTGTCATTTAACCATTTATTTAGTTCCCACCTCCGAATATTATACAAAAGCACACCCAACCCAATTCTACTAGCTTTTTCTCCCATCATTTAAACGGCTCTTGAAATCTATCACAAGACAAGCCTTGAAAAAGTGGCAGTAATTCCTTGTTCTAGCTCCTTTGCTCAACTCTGGTAAATGCACTTTCCCTCCTATTTGCACTCAATTAAAATATGTAATTTACTAAATGAATGTAAGTTATTAATTTTTCACATTCTACATGGGTTTACTCTACTTCCACCACAGAATTGCCAACACCATTATAAATCCCATGTTGGCAGGAGATCATGCACGTGTTTACTCATTTGCTACAGCTCAGTGCACCAGCGGGTATTTGATGACTGCTTTAATCCCAAGGATGATGAAGATGCAAATGGCAGTAAAAACATCTCTCTTGGCTATTTGCGTTTAGCTCCTTAACCCTGGGTGATAAACCAGTTTTCCCACTTTCACTCTTGTTTACTGGTAATGCCTGATTTGCAACTTTGGTTCCAGAGCATCAGTTCTTAGCCAAATGCTTTTCAACAACATACTAATATTAGGAAAATTAGATGTCTCTTATACAATACGTGACTTGGCTTTGTGAAACTCGGTTATTCTATGAAGTAATTTTTTTTTTCTTTTTTGACATGGTCTCACTCTGTCACCCAGTCTGCAGTGTAGTCGTGCAATCTCACCTCACTGCAGCCTCAACCTCCTGGGCTAAAGAGATCCTCCCACCTCAGCCTCCCAAGTAGCTGGGACTACAGGCACGTGTCACCAGGCCTGGCTAATTTTCATATTCTTTGTAGAGACAGGGTTTTGTCATTTTGCCCAGGCTGGTCTTGAGCTCCTGGGCTCAAGCAATCCTCCTGCCTCAGTCACCCAAAGTGCTGGGATTATAGGTGTGAGCAACGGTGCCTGGCTGGAATAATTCTTAATGTATTTGTATTATTGGATACTGTGGTAGGGACATCACAATTTTGTGGAACATTCAAGTTTTTCTTCTTATGCTTCCAGTATTCATTCCCTGCCTTCCCTGTCACTGATAGTCCTTCCAGGTGCCTAGAGGCTCCCATGGCACCTCCAGGGCTTTCCAGAGCTGCCTACATAGCATCCTTCTTAGGCCTGCCCTCTCTGCCCCCATTGTAGACATTTTCCCCCAACTTTTTTGTTATCTTCTTAAAAAAAAATCTTGTTGCATTTTAACAAATGCCTTCTGGAGTTAACTCTTAACCCAAATAAGTAACATTAATGGTGGGAATGTCATAAATGACAACAGATCACTAAGGAATATCTGAAAGTAGGGAGGCTTTTGATCACCCTAACGATCACACCATGTAGGTGGCTACCTATATGGAAGGCCAAGTCTATATATTAATATTTGTATCACCTTATATAAGTACATAATTATCTTTAAAAAGATGAGCTACCTATTCATATATATGGATATGAATTCAATTTTCATGAGTGTATGTTTGTACAAACCATTAATTAAGACCTCAATAAAACATCTTCTATGCTTACCTAGTACTTATAGTTTCTGGCAGTAAGGAAAATGTAGCCATGTTAATCTCATAAAATTAATTACTACTTTCTTTTTTTTTTTTTTTTTTTGAGATGGAGTTTCACTTTTGTTGCCGAGGCTGGAGTGCAGTGGCACGATCTCAGCTCACTGCAACCTCCACCTCCCAGGTTCAAGCAATTCTCCTGCCTCAGTCTCCCGAGTAGCTGGGATTACAGGTATGCACCACCACTTCCGGCTAATTTTGTATTTTTAGTAGAGACGGGGTTTCTCTATGTTGGTCAGGCTGGTCTCGAACTCCTGACCTCAGGTGATCTGCCTGCCTCAGCCTCCCAAAGTGCTGGAATTACAGGTGTGAGCCACCACGCCTGGCCTTTCTTTTTTTTCTTTTTCTTTTCTTTTTTTTTTTTTAAAGCTGTGCTATAAATAAATTTAATTAAATGGTGAGCTGAATCTGGGTGGCATATAATTGGCCAGCCTAAAATGCACCCACCACCATCTACCACTTAGCAACTTGGAAATCTCACCTTTCTTTGAACCCTCCTTGAACTCAAAACTGGCCTGGCTTAGAGCAGTTTTCTCTGAATGACCCTTTGTCACATTAAACTGCTTTCCTCACACTTAGGTTCCTTACAAGCTCCAGACCAGCTTGGGAGTACAAAGTTTGGTGCCACGTATTCCTAACCCCCACCTCCAGCCCTGGGATTATGTACTACTTGCTGTTACCTTATTTGTATTCTGTTTATGTCTAACTGAAGTGTATAGGGAAATTTGGAAAAAGCAAAAAAGATTACTGAGTGTCCCCAATGGAAACTATGCATTATTTAGAACAGATTCTTCTGGGTTATCCAATTCCAGTCTTTTATTTTCTTTGAGTTATTTTAAAACTCTGTAAGTTGTAGTTAACTGATAGTAATGCAAAATAATTCTTGTCCATATACATGCATACAAACTCTGTCTGGTGTGTGGGTTCAATTAACTGACTTTCCTCTCCCCACCACGGAAAAAGCCAGTTTCCCATCCATTTGTAAATTCACTTCAACATTATCCCATACAAATATGTGTACCTTTGACTACTCCTTTGAACTGGTTATAACATCTTACAAGCTCTCTCATTAATAATAAGTTAATTAAAATCTTTAACACATGTTTATTTTATATCTGTACCAGAGTCATGATTAACAAGTGCAGGCTCCTTCCAGGCAGAGGCTTTGCCAGAGTCAGAGTTGTAGACCTTGGGCAAGTTACTTAACCATTCTGTACATCAGAATCCACCTATGGGCTAGAATAGTAACGCCCTCTCTATCTACCCTAAGAGCTTGACATAACATAAATATATGGAAAAGAATTCTACAAGCTGCCGGGCATGGTGGCTCATGCCTGTAATCCCAGCACTTTAGGAGGCCAAGACACGCGGATCACCTGAGGTGGCGAGTTCGAGACCAGCCTGACCAACATGTAGACACCACGTCTCTACTAAAAATACAAAATTAGCCAGGCGTGGTGGTGCATGCCTGTAATCCCAGCTACTTGGGAGGCTGAGGCAGGAGAATTGCTTGAGCCCAGGAGGTGGAGGTTGCAGTGAGCCAAGATTGCGCCATTGCACTCCAGTCAAGGCAACAACAGCAAAACTCCATCTAAAAAAATTTTAAAAATAAAGAATTCTACAAGCTGGAAAGTGTTAAACAAATGTGGAATCTTCAACTTTTCCCCCTCTGCTGAAGTAAATGTGGCCCACACTTTAAGACTCATTGTGATTCATAACTTCTACCGTATGAAAGTGTATTTGCCTGCTTCAGCCACACTCCTGTCACCCTTCTCTGAACTTATATTGTACTTATATAAGTTTATATGAGCAATATATATCAATCATTATTTATGATTTCATGTGTGCTAATTTCATCTCTTCAGGGAGATTATAAGCTTCTTTAGAGCCAGGGCAGTGCCTTAAACTTGCCTTGCATTCCTTGTTATTTGTTTTTTTTTGTTTTGTTTTTTGTTTTGTTTTGTTTTGAGACAGGGTTTTGCTCTTGTCACCCAGGCTGGAGTGCAGTGGTGCAATCTTGGCTCACTATAAACTCCACCTCCCAGGTTCAAGCAATTCTCCTGCCTCAGCCTCCTGAGTAGCTGGGATTACAGGCGCCTGCCACCACACCCGGCTAATTTTTGTATTTTTAATAGAGACAGGGTTTCGCCATGTTGGCCAGGCTGGTCTCAAACTCCTGACCTCAGATGATTCACCAGCTGCAGCCTCCCAAGGTGCTGGGATTACAGGTGTGAGTCACCACGTGCATTCCTTGTTATATCTGGCAATGTTAGGTCCCTGGTAAGAGGGATTATTTGATTAAAATAGAACATTATTCTTTTTTCTGTTTTTGAGACAGTGTCTTACTCTGTTAGCCAGGCTGGAGTGCAGTGGCGCCACCACAGCTCACTGCGGCCTCGACCTCCTGAGCTCAAGCAATCCTCCTGCCTCAGCTCATGCGATCCTCCTGCCTCAGTCACCTGAGTAGCTGGAACTACAGGCATGTGCCACCACACTTCGCTACTTTTTTTTTTTTTTTTTTTGCATTTTTTATAGAGATAGGGTTTCACCATGTTGCCCAGGCTGGTCTCGAACTCCTGAGCTCACGCAATCCACCCACCTCGACCTCCCAAAGTGCTGGAATTACAGGGATGAGTCAATGCACCTGACTGAAATAGATTATTCTGTTGTAAACACAATACCTACCTTGCAAATAGTACACACTCAGTTGAAGATGATGATGATGAAGTTGAAGATGATTGGTACCATCACCACCAATCAGGCATTTATATGGTAGAAAAGATGATTCAGGACTATTCTACCTTCAAAAAAGTGAGAAGAAGAGTAGCTAATTCTTACTCAATTATTACTATGTTTGACACTGTTGTAAACCTTTACATATATTGGCCCACTTGAGCCTCACAAGAACCCTATAAGGTAGGTACTGTTATTATCCTTCATTTTACAAATGAGGAAATTGAGACACAGAGAGAATGAATAACTTGCCCCAAGGTCACCCAGCTAGTGAGTGAAGGCTGGCTCCAGGGTCTGGGCTATTAACAACTGTGCTGAGAAGAAGAAAGGGAGTACACAAAAGAGTTCTCTGGGGCAGTGATTTTTACATTACATTTACACGATGATCATTTTGATTGTGTGAACAAGGAATTACAGGAAGAAGGTAGAATTCGGGGATTAAAAAGGATGTTGGCAAGGAAAAAAGAATAATGATAATGGTCAGGACACCTTGAGAGTATGTGGCCTTCGGCCGGGCGCGATGGCTCATGCCTGTAATCCCAACACTTTGGGAGGCTGAAGTGGGTGGATCACCTGAGGTCGGGAGTTCAAGACCAGCCTGGCCAAGATGGCGAAACCTCATCTCTACTAAAAATACAAAAATTAACCATGTGTGGTGGTGCACGCCTGCAGTCCCAGCTACTCGGGAGGCTGAGGCAGGAGAATCACTTGAACCCAGGAGGCGGAGGTTGAAGTGAGCCAAGATCATGCTGCTACACTCCAGCCTGGGTGACAGAGTGTGACTCCATCTCTAAATAAATAAATGAGAGAGAGAGTATGTAACCTTGGGAAAGTCATCTAACTTCTTAGTGAAATTATCCTGTGTATGACATGAGGCAATTTATGTAATGTGCATAAATCACTGCCTGGCACACAGTAAGTCCTCAATAGAATAATTAGTGTTTTAAAAATTATTATTACCTATTACTATTATTAATCAGAGTAGATGAAGACAACTTACTGTTGTCAGGATCTGGGACTTTATGCCACTGGCAAGCTAACAAATTAGCTTTCCACAGTTTAATGGATGATGGCAGAAGACACGAGCGTTCAGGAGTAAAGGATTTTACTCACAGCACAGCAAGTAACATGAGCATCAACATATTCGCATTGGTTCCCCGTTGCCCTCAAGTTCCACAGGGTTGAGGGAACCCAGGTAGATGCTGAGTACACAGTGGGTTTGCATTAGAGTGGAGGAACACTGAGCTTGGAGAATTTATAGCTTTTACAATGGGCAGTAAGCAAGCCTGCTCTTTGTCCCTGAAGATCATGTCTCCTCTCTGTTGCACACTGCAAACAAATGTCTTAGAAATGGCCCTTCCTTGGAAACTTGAGAAACAGGTGGGGAGAGGGGGAGAGAAGAAATGGCCCAGGTAAAGAGTAGGCAAGGCTTTGCATACACAACAAAAGCATGCAGGGATGGTCAGGAACTATGGCGAATTGCCTCTCACAACAACTGTTATTATTATTATTATCTTTATTATCATCTACTATTATGAACCAGAGTAAAACATAACTTATCTTTTGTCCCTGTTTCTATCTGCACACATTACATGCTGTACCTTCTTCCTCTGGACCCTGATTTGATCTTTTGAGGAATTACCTAATGACTCAAATAAAAAGACTATTCTTCCCTCACCTCTTCTGATTTCCTTTTCCTGACTGCAGACTGAGGCATATCTCACTCTTGCTTCCTATTTTACTTCAGCCTGAGACATCATACAGACTTTTACTCTTTTTTTTCCCACTACAATAGGCATTTTGAAAACTCATTAATTTTTTGGAGCCAGAGCAAGCATGCTATCTTCCAGCATGACATCTCCAACTGGAAGCATTGCTTTTTCCACAGGGAGCCAAATAAAATGTCACCTTTTAGGCAAGATGTGGCTTTCTCCAAAATGAGCTTTGAAAACTTATAATCGCCTGTAATCTCAGCACTTTGGGAGGCTGAGGTGGGCAGATCACTTGAGGTCAGGAGTTTGAGACCAGCCTGGCCAACATGGTGAAACCTTGTCTCTACTAAATATACAAAAATTAGCTGGGCGTGGTGGTGCGCGCCTGTAGTCCCAGCTACTTGGGAGGTTGATGCAGGAGAATTGCTTGAACCTGGGAGGTGGAGGTTGCAGTGAGCTGAGATCACGCCACTGCACTCCAGCCTGGTTGACAGAGCGAGACTGTCCAAAAAAAAAGAAAGAAAGAAAAGAAAGAAAAGAAAAGAAAACATGATCAACATACATTTCATTGGGCTCCCTGGAATAGTCATCTATATTTCACTGAATATTAAATATGCCTGGCACAATTAAACTACAATATCCATCAGAAATTCTTTTCTAAATCAGGGTGAGAAAGTGTTAGTGCAGAAAGAAAACTTAGATGTTGACTGTGTTAGTTTCTTAGGGCTGTCATGACAAAACACCACAAACTGTGATGGCTTGAAACAACAGAAATTTATTCTCTCATGGTCCTGGAGGCTAGAAGGCCAAAATCAAGGTGCCAGCCCAGGGCTACAGTCCTTTTGAAGCTTCTGGGAGTAGATCTTTTCTTACCTCTTCCAGCTCTTGGTAACACCAGGCATTTCTTGGCTTGCAGCTGCATAACTCCAATCTCTGTGTCTAGCTTTACATGGAGTTCTTTTTGTGTGTTTCTCTTTTCTTCTAATAAAGACACCAGTTATACTGAATTAAGGGCCCACTCTACTCCACTATGACCTCATCTTAACTAATTACATCTGCAATGACTTTATTTCCATATAAGGTCACATTTTGAAGTGCTAGTAGTTAGGACTTCAACATATTATTTTGGGAGGGGGCACAACTTAACCTATAACATTGATTAATTATTTTACTTTACTGATAATAAAACGAGACACAAGAAGATCATGAAGTTCCCATAGTCACTGCTCTTTAAATTCCATCTTTCTGGATTTAGGACCCCTCCTCACTTTCTCCCCCAAGAACGGCTGAAGCCCTCACACCTTGTCTAACTTCTTGGTCTTCTAACCCATTCTCTCTGTTGACTTTTAATATCTTATCCCTCACCTTCCTGCTCTGCTGCATGACCCCTGCCCTGACGCCACCTATGCCCCAAAGTGTAGGCCATGGGAGGCAGTCTTCATGTCTCTGAATACTCCATGGTGAAGATACAATAGACATTGGAGTGCACTTGTGCCTTTGCTTTGGATGAAGTCAGAATGAGCCTCTTGAAGAATGTGCGGGCTGGTAGAAAAATTAATATGGACAATATTCATATATGGAAGTTTATCATTGAAAATTGTCTTGGGATAATAGGCAAGTCATAGCTATATTATTTTAAAAGATACAAAACAAACACACCTGACAGAGGACGTTTTTTCAGCCTACCACAGGGCAAGTATGAGCAAGTGAAACCTACGGACCTAAAGCTTTTTCTTGGTTCTAGAGGTGTGCTCACATTCCTCTGAGATGGTAAAACACACAGGTAGGTGATTCAGAGCTTCCTTCAGGAGATTAATGCTTCAAAAGCCAAACCCTCTGGGCAAGCAAACTTTCCCTTGGTCTTCTTGGATTTTCTTCTTCACTTGATGCTGAAAGCGTTTCATGTACTAATTAAGAGATATTTATCTTCTTTTTAATTCAACTGAAAAATTCCTATAGAAAGGCTGTATCAAGTTCATGCCCATCACTGAATAGACTTAATAGTGTTATTTTCTCTTATTGAACTGTGCTCAGCACCGTCAAGCCTATTATTGTATTTATGTCCTGAAAATGCCAACTACATAAATAGAGGAAGACCAGGGTTGATAATTACATGAATTATTACAATTTAGAGAAAGATCATAGAACTTGCAAGACCCAAAGTAACCTTTTTTTTTTTTTAAGTGGTCTTCCACAGCACTTCTGATTGCCTCTAGAGTTCATCAAATTTCAGTTAGTGTCAACTGGCCTGGTTACTTAGGTCATTCCTGCCTGTTGGAATGGAATTGGTAGAGCAGGTCCCTGATCTCTACCATAAACACTATCTATCATTTTGGGTTGAAAAAAAAAAAAAAAACAGTGTGGTCTTCCTTTAATATCGCAACTGAGCCTTTTGTGAACAGAGGCCAACTCAATTCAAAAGTATGTATACTCCTAATGGTGGTTGCCCAGGGCTGGGGGAAGGGGAAAAGAGGAGTTACAGTTTAACACATATAGAGTTTCAGTTTTGCAAGATGAAAAAGTTCTGGAGATCTGTTGTACAACAATGTGAATTATCCTTAAAATGGTTAAGGTGCTAAAATTTGTTATGTATTCTTTTACCACAATACATCTTGTTTTTTGTTTTTTGGTTTTGTTTTTTTTTTTTAATTTTAGACTGAGTTTCACTCTTGTCCAGGCTAGAGTGCGGTGGCGCGATCTCGGCTCACTGCATCCTCTGCCTCCCAGTTTCAAGTGATTCTCCTGCCTCAGCCTCCTGAGTAGCTGGGATTACAGGCATGCACCACCACACTCAGATAATTTTTGTATTTTAGTAGAGATGGGCTTTCACCATGTTGGCCGGGCTGGTCTCAAACTCCTGACCTCAAGTGATTCTCCCGCCTCGGCCTCCCAAAGTGCCGGGATTACAGGCATGAGCCACTATGCTCAGCCTAAAAATTTTAAATTAATATTTTAGAAAGTAGATATGCTACTGTGACTGAATAGGGGTCCTAAAGCCTCAGCCATCTGCTGAGCCTCATCTCAGCCTCTCCACAACTACCTACTTTAGTACCTAACAATTCCCTTACGTCCAATTAAAGTTCCTCTTTCAAGTAAAAGCATTTTCCAGATCAGGTCCCCATATAGACTACATACAGATTTGCAGGGAGAAAAGGGATAGTCAGGTAACTATTAAAATGAACTAGTTGAATAAAAATGTATAGGTGAGAAATTAGGACATGAAGCTACACAATATTTTTTGGAAGGAAACAACCTAGAAAAGTTGGAAACAAGGGATACCCTAAGAGTACAGACACAGGAAGGACCAGTGAGGTATGAGTGAGCTGAGACTCCCTGAAACAGAAGGAAAAGTCATCAATATGAATCCTGAAAGGGCTTAGTAGTGTACCAAACATGCCATGTACCTATGGCACAACCAAATCCAATTGGCCCTGTGTCAAAACTAAGAACATAAATGCTGACAATATCAAGGACCAGGATGAGTGTCTGGGACTGGAAAACAAAAGCCAAGGCTACAAAGTCCAGGAAAGCTGGATACAAAAGAAGGTCACATCTGGTGAAGATCACAGAAATAGATGGCTATGACAAAGTTGGAAGTCTGGAATCAGGACAAGATATCAAAGTTGGCAGAGCAAGAAGGTGGCCAGAATAAGATACGCAGACAAGAGCAAAAGTTTAGGAATGTATAAGGTTAGAACAGAGAGCAGTTCTGGAACACCTCTAGACAGAATGAACTTGGAACTCTGACAAAGAGTGTGTTAGGAGAATTAGAAACCAGATTAGAAGTTATGGGATCAAAGATCAGAACAGAGGCAAGAGGTCCTGGCAACAGGTAAAAGGTACAAATGAGAGCTTGATGCTGATCCAGTTTGTCTGCGATTTGGAGCTTAACATTCCTTTTAAGGCATGAATCAATCTCAGAAAATTTCAGTGAGGTCTCGTAAGTGAGAGTTGCTATTTGGGACTCCCTAGTTGAGATATGGGTGTGTGGGCAAGATAAAGCATAGCTTCTTCAATCAAGATTCTGGCTGGCACTTTGGTGCTGAGAGAACATGACAAGGAAGGCGAATCTAAAAGCACAGGCTTTTAATTATCTACCTTTCACTGATTCACTGATTCTTAGACTTTAGCTTTGCTCATTTGGTGTTCCTAATAAACATTCACCCTTCAATTTTTGCTATCCTTCTTCATTCATCCAACATTTACTACCAGTGTTTGCACATACCAAGACAAAAGCCCATATGCAGTCTTATGTCTGTCTTGGGCATTCTATGAGAAACGTTTTGTAACACTGCATTAATAATCTGGTAATTGACTGGGCGTGTTGGCTCATGCCTGTAATCCCAGCACTTTGAGAGGTCAAGGCTGGTGGAGCACCTGAGGTCAGGAGTTTGAGATCAGCCTGGCCACCATGGCAAAACCCCACCTCTACTAAAAATACAAAAATTAGCTGGGCATGGTGGCGGGTGCCTGTAATCCCAGCTACTCAGGAGTCTGAGGCAGGAGAATCATTTGAACCTGAGAGGCGGAGGTTGCAGTGAGCCGAGATTGTGCCATTTCACTCCAGCCTGGGCAACAAGAGCGAAACTCCGTCTCTAGTCATCATCATCATCATCATCATCATCATCGGGTAATCGTCATATATAGTTTTTCTATGAAGTATAGAATCCTGTCAGAAATGTTTAAGAGTGATTCAACAATAATTATTATTTCCACAGATGTTTATTTAAATTTGATATTGAGCTTTAAATATAGGAGGTAAGTGAAATGACCTGCCTGACTGGGTCATTTAGACCCTACCTGCAGACAACCCCATCTCAGTCCTAGGGACCAAAGGTATTCCTTGTCAAGGAGACAAGGAATCCTAGGCTGGTAGCTCTAGAGTCTCAACATTAAGCCAACTGTGGTGTTAGTGTGTACTGGATCCCTCTCCCCTATCAGATGGGGGCTGGACAAAGTGTAGGACCAAGTGGATGACTCTAATGGAACCATAACAGAGCACAATTTCTCTGTGGCTATAGTGTGAAAAGCCAGAGAGCATATCCAGGCTTTCGAGGTGTCCTAGAGGATCCCATGAACAAAAGGACAGTATGTACAGTTACAGACGCAACATTCTAATAAATTATACTAGTGCAAGAGCTAAAGTCCGGAATCAGAATCGGGTAAAACAAAACAAAGTAAATACAAAAAAGAACAGCCAGAAAGTAATAAACAAAGGACAATTGGGTGAATGGAATCAAACATGAAGAAATTCCAGAGATAAAGTGAGTGCAGAAGCCTTCCACATTTTTTCTTAATCCAGCCACAGCACAAGTTTCAGTGGGTTTGTATACAAAAATCATGTAACACAGCTTGAGTAGAGGGAAGAGTCTGGTTTTTTTCTTGTTTTGTTTTGTTCGTACTCAGATTTTGATTACTGGACCCTTGCCTTGTTTCTTTTAACTTGGTGCTCCCTTTGCTCTTTTATCCTTGCATACCAGAGTTGGTAATCTCAGAATCCTGACTCATCTGGGCCTGGGGCCCTGCCATACCTCTCCTAATGTTGTTTGTCTCTGCTTGAACTTCAATCTCTTCTACTAATTTCCTAATAGTCATTATCTATTCCAGTGCTTTGGGTATAGCCAAATGCTTCTATCAATGAGCTCTTCCAGGATACTGAGGACCCACCTACAATTTCTAGTTAGATGTCACTGATGCCAATTATTTATTTACCTATTGCCTGTTGTTAGACTTTACCCATGTGCTATCTACTGGTCCAGATGTCCTATCTTTGCACAATAAATGTGGATTGAATTTAACTTCCTGGAACCTTCCCAGATTGCCTGCCCTGCTCCAGTGGGTCTGGCTCTCCCTGGTGAGGTTCCAGGGTTGCCAGCTGTCTGGTTTTCACAAAGACAGTCTAACATTTGAACTTGCTGCCCAGTAAAAAAATACCAGACATATGACTGTCTCTTTTTTTCCAATTAAATAAATGGTATCATTTTCTTATAGCAAAGCTTTCACTGATTCACTGATTCTTAGACTTTAGCTTTGCTCATTTGGTGTTCACATAAGTATACACAGTATACACATAAGCAGTGTATACACATAAGCAGTGCAATCTGATGAAAGCTAGAAATTGTTTTCAGTGTACTTTTTATACTATCTCTTTTCAAAATTAGAGCTTCAGGTATGTGTTCAATGTACCCAGTATTTTGCAGATACCGTTTAGCAACATGAGCTGAACTATTGTTTCTCCAACCACATCTTACAGTATGAGAGAATATAGAGCAGAAATATTAGTCAGTTTGTACCTTAGCAATTAAATTTAGTGATAAGCACATCATTATCATCAAAGTACCTGCTTTAGTGTTGAGCACAGTGTTAAAGTAAATGCAATGATTGCTAATCTCCACTTCCAAAAGGGGAAAAAGTATTTTAGGTGTATCTTCCTTACATGGCATTCAATAGATAGATGGATGGATAGATAGATAGATAGATAGACAGACAGACAGATAGATAGATAGATAAAAATAAGCAGGAACACTGTTAAAAATAAAGTAGGAGACTTCTGATTCTTGGAAGATGTAGTAAATGTGTTTTTACTTATTCCTCCCACCAAGTACAAGTAAAACACCTGGATATTACATATAAAACAGATATAAGAAGACTCCGAAAGGTGAACAGAAGAAAGCAGACCAGCTAGGGACTTTGGGACCAAAGAATGACAGCTGGTGGTTTACCTAGATTTTCCTTTTGCCTCGCATATCCCAGACTTGGAGCTGAAGAAGCTGGCAATCCAGAAACACCAAGAGGTACAGAAAGAAACAGTCTAAACATTTAGGCCTGCTCTTTTTAGCCAAAGGACCAGGAAAGAGGCAGCCTTGCCAAACGGAAAACTTTTAGACAATAACTGCTCCACATTCGCCAAACACTGCAGAAAAAAACGATGACGCCTCCCGCCAACCCACCCTATCCATGTCAGTAAAGTTCAACAGGCAAGTTTATACTTACCTTTTCACCTGGCTGTAATATGATATCTCAACATCTCCACCTAGATGGTGTCAGAGGAAGCCAAGTAGGAAATCCAGACTTTCAGTAGCCAGTAATGATCCCTCCTCCTACTCCCATGGTGTCAATGGATACCATTGTGGGGAGCCAGAACTTCCCAGAGCAACAAGTAGTCTCCAATTTCAGGTGTCACCTAGGCCAAATGGGGAACCTGGACTTTTACTTTTACCTAACAGTAATGAGGGAGCCCTACTCCTTCCCCTTCTAGAGGGGTATCAGAGAACGCCAGCTGAAATAGGCTTAAATGGGATACAGTGTCTCCTAATATGTGAAAATTTCCAGATTTTGATAAAAAAAAAAATCATGCATCAGATCAAGAACCAGGATAATCTCAAACCGAATGAGCAAAAACATCAACACTGAGCTGAAAAGGATGTAAGAAGCCGGGCGTGGTGGCTCACGCCTGTAATCCCAGCACTTTGGGAGGCCGAGGCGGGAGGATCACGAGGTCAGGAGATCGAGACCACGGTGAAACCCCGTCTCTACTAAAAATACAAAAAATTAGCCGGGCGCAGTGGCGGGCGCCTGTAGTCCCAGCTACTCAGGAGGCTGAGGCAGGAGAATGGCGTGAACCCGGAAGGCGGAGCTTGCAGTGAGCTGGAGATCGCGCCACTGCACTCCAGCCTGGGGGACAGAGAGAGACTCCATCTCAAAAACAAAAACAAAAACAAAAACAAAAACAAAAACAAAAAACGAAAAGGATGTAAGAATTTATCTGACAAAGATTTTAAAGCAGCTATAATAAAACTGTTTCTTTATGCAATTATAAACACACTTGAAACAAATGGCAAAATAGAAAATCTCAGAAAACAATAGAAAACTTAGAGTAGAAGCATATGAAAATATTAGATCTTAAAAATACAATAATTGAAATAAAAAGGGATGGGTTCAACAGCAGAATGGAGGGGACAGAGGAAGGAATCTGTTAACTGAAAGACAGAACAAGAGAAATTACCCACTCAAAACAACAAAAAAGAAAATAGACTGAAAAGAAAAAAAAGAGACTCAAGCACTCATGGACCCGTAACAAAAGAGTAACATTTATGTCGTCAGAGTCCCAGAAGGAACAAAGAAAGTGAGCAAGGCTAAAAAAATACTCAAAGAAAGATGAAAACTCCGGCCGGGCGCGGTGGCTCAAGCCTGTAATCCCAGCACTTTGGGAGGCCGAGACGGGCGGATCACGAGGTCAGGAGATCGAGACCATCCTGGCTGACACGGTGAAACCCCGTCTCTACTTTAAAAAATACAAAAAACTAGCCGGGCGAGGTGGCGGCGCCTGTAGTCCCAGCTACTCGGGAGGCTGAGGCAGGAGAATGGCGTAAACCCGGGAGGCGGAGCTTGCAGTGAGCTGAGATCCGGCCACTGCACTCCAGCATGGGCGACAGAGCGAGACTCCGTCTCAAAAAAAAAAAAAAAAAAAAAAAGATGAAAACTCTCCAAATTTGGCAAGAGACATAAACCTACATATCAAATCAACAAGATGAACAAATCTCAAATAAGATAAACTGAAATGAAATCCACACAAAGACATATAATTGACCCCCCAAAACTAAAAACAAATGAAAAATCTTGAAAGCAGCCAAAGAGAAATAACACCCCGATGGGCAAAAACAATTCAAATGGCAGTTGATGGTTTCTCATCAGAAACTGTAAAGACCAGAAGAGAGTGGAACAATATTTTTCCTGTTTTGAAAGAAAAGAATTGTCAACCGTGAATCCTACACTCAGCACAAAAAAAAAAAAAAAATCCCTTAGGAATGAAGGGGAATCAAGTTTTCAACTGGACATGGTGGCTTGCTCCTGTAATCTCAGCTACTTGGGAGGTTGAGGCAAGAGGAATGCTCAAGCCAGGAGTTTAAGACCAGCCTGGGAAACATAGCAAGACTCCATCTTTAATTTTTTTTTTTATTAGCTGGGCATGGTGGTGCACACATGTAGTCCCTGCTACTCTGGAGGCTGAGGTGTGAGGATCACTTAAGGCCAGAATTTCAAGGCTGCAGTGAGCTATGACTGTGCTGCTGCACTCCAGCCTGGGTGACAGGCAGTTATAAACATGCTTGAAACAAATGAAAAAATAAAAAAAATCTCAGAAAAAATAGAAAACAGAGTAGAACCATATGGAAATATTAGAACTTAAAAATACAGAGCGAGACCCCATCTCTAAAAAGATTTTTTAAAGACATTTTCAGATGTGGGGAAGCTAAGAGAATTTGTTGCTAGCTGACGTGCCCTAAAAGAATGGCGAATAGATGTTCTCTAAACAGAAAGGAAATGACAAAAGAAGGAAACATGAAATATCAAGAAGGAACAAAGAATACAGTAAGCAAAAATAATACATGTAAACACAAAATTTCTTCTTTGCAGCCATAAAAAAGAATGAAATCATGTCTTTTGCAGCAACATGGATGGAGCTGGAGGCCATTGTCCTAGGCGAACTAACTCAGAAACAGAAAATCAAATACCTCAGTTCTCAGTTATAAGTGAGAGCTAAACGATGGGTACACATGAACATAAAGATGGAAATAATAGACGGTAAGGAGGGTGATGGGGGATATGGGTTGAAAAATTACCTATCAGGCACAATGCTCACTATTTGGGTAATGGGAACACTGGAAGCCCAATCCCCACCGGTACGTAGTATACCCATGTAACAAACATGCACATGTACCCCCTGACTCTAAACTAAAACTTTAAAAAAAGAAATACATGAGGCTCTTCTTGGGTTCCTAGAGCTGAAAGATGCATAAATGTAATCCAATCTAAATGGAATTCCATATAGAAATGTGACCACATGCCACACTCAAGAAGTTAGCTCTCAAAGCCAGTAAGAAAGAAAAAGACAAAATTCAGCACACAAATCTCATGACAGAAGGATGGGCCTTTAAAACAAGCAAACACACACACAAATCTGAACCAGCATCCTTAAGACTTACTTATTTCAATGCTCTGAACACAACAAAAAATTAATTCAGACTGTTCAGACCGACCTGTACTACTGCTGTTCTTTGATCATCTCCTATGAGGAATCCTTAGACAGTAAATTAAAAAGAAAATTTATACTGGTTTGAGAACCATATGACAAAAGAGTATTTGCAAATATACAACTGAACTTGCTTTAATACATTTTTCAGTTGAGTTTCCATGTAAGAGCTCAGTTAAAGATCTTGGAGGGCTATGGCATGGCAAACTTGATTTTTAAAAAATTGCCTTGTGGAGGGGCGCGGTGGCTCATGCCTGTAATCCCAACACTTTGGGAGGCTGAGGCGGACGGAACACGAGGTCAGGAGATCGTGACCATCCTGGCTAACACGGTGAAACCCCATCTCTACTAAAAATACAAAAAATTAGCCGAGTGTGGTGTCTCATGCCTGTAATCCCAGGACTCTGGGAGGCCAAGGCAGGTGGATCACCTGAGGTCAGGAGTTCGAGACCAGCCTGGTCAACATGGTGAAACCCCATTCTCTACTAAAATACAAAAAGTAGCTGAGCGTGGTGATGCACCCCTGCAATCCTAGTTACTTGGGAGACTGAGACAGGAGAATCGCTTGAACCCAGGAGGCAGAGTTTGCAGTGAACCAAGATCACGAAATTGCACTCCAGCCTGGGTGACAGAGCAAGATTCTGTCTTAATAATAATAATCATAATCATAATATGTATGTTCAACATAGGAAAAAAATCTTCTGTTGAGTTTTCTGAATTATACTTGACAGTCAAAACAAAAGTTCTTGCACTCTCTGATGTGGTTCCAAATGTATGTAGATAAAATACATAAGACAATCGTATTATAGACGGGGAAGGATAAAGGCACATTAAAGGAGGAAAAGTTTCTACACTTCACCTAGACAGATAAAATAACGACATCAGTAGACTGTGATACGTTTTATACATATATGTGACACAGGACCTAGACCAACCACTAAAATATATATGCAAAGAGACATGTCACAAAACACTATAAATAATAAAAATGAATTTCTAAGAAATATTTAAGTAACCCACAGGAAGACAGGAAAAGGAAACAAAGAGATATGATCAACAAAAAGCAGAAGCAAAAAAAAAAAAAGCCCCCAAAATTAAATGGCATACTTCAGGCCTAACATATTAATAAGTACATTAAATTTAAAGAGTTTAAATACAACCATTAAAAGACAGAGATTGGCAGAGTCGATTTTAAAATATGCTATCTAAAAAACAAATCACTTCAAATATACCTATGTGGGTGGGGTGGAAATAAAAGGGTGGTAAAAGTTATATCCTGCAAACGTTAATCACAGGAAAGCAAGAGTTGCTATATTAATATCAAAGTACACTTAAGAGCAAAGAAAATTACGAGAGCTATTCAGGAACATTATGTAATGATAATAAGACTGGTTCCCCCAAGAAGAATAGCAATCCTATATGCACTACATGCGCTAATGAAAAGCCCAAAATACGTGAAGCGAAAACTGATAGAACTTATATCAGTTATAAGATAGAAGGATCAACAAACAAAACACAATTACGGTTACAGACTTCAACACCCCTCTCCCAAGCACTGGTAGAAGAGGCTGGGTGTGGTGGCTCATGCCTGTAATCCCAGCATTTTGAAAGGCCGAGGTGGGAGAATTGCTTGAGGTTGGGAGTTCAAAACCAGCCTGGGCAACAAAGTGAGATGCCATCTCTACAAAAAAATGAAAATTAGCCAGGCATGCACCTATAGTCCCAGCTACTTGGGAGGCTGAGGGGAGAGGATCCACTGAGCCCAGGAGTTCGAGGCTTCAGTGAACTCTGATTGTGCCACTGCACTCCAGCCTGCGTGACAGAGTTAGACCCTGTCTCAAAAAAAAAAAAAAAAAATAGAATTGTTAGAAGAACTAGACAGCAAATCAACAGGACTATAGAAGAATTCAACAACACCATTAACAAACAGAATATATAGCATATACTAGGAGTATATACTATATGTATACTAGTACAGACACCAACATTTAAAATACAATACCATTTACAATTGCTCAAGGAAAAAAAAACCTTACATGTGAACCTAAGAAAACATGCATAGGACATGCATACTGATAAGTACACAATGCTGAAAAATGAAATGAAGATCTAAATAAATGGACAGATGTACTGTATTTATTATAGATTGCAAGATTCAATATGGTAAAGATGTCAGTTCTACCCAAATTGACATACAGGTTACCCAGCAATAACTTTTTGAAGATATAAACAACGTTGATCTAAAATATGTATGGAAAGGCAAAGAAACTAGAATAGGTAAAACAATTTTGAAAAGAAAGAGTAAAATGAAAGCAATCAGTCTACTCAATTTCAGGACTTATTGTATAGTGACATGAATTAGTTTCCTATTACTGCTGGAACATATTACCACAATTTAGTGGTTTTAAACAACACAAATGTGTTATCTTACAGTTTTGGAGGTCAGAAGTCCTAAATCAATCTCATTGGGCTAAAGTCAAGGTGTTAACAAGGCTGTGTTCCTTTTGGAGGCTCTTGGAAAGAATCTGTTAACTTGCTTTTTTTTTTTTTTTTTTTTTTTTTAGCTTCTAGAGACCATGTGCATTCCTTGGTTTGTGGCCACTTCCTCACAATGGCATCACTCTCACCTCTGCTTCCATCACCAAATCTTCTCTCTCTGACTTTGATTATCCTGATTTCTTTGTGATTACACTGGGCCATCTGGATAATCCAGAATAATCTTCTCATCTCAAGATCCTCAATTTAATCACATCTGCAAAACCTTTTTTACCATGTGAGGTAGCATATTCACAGATTAGGATGTGGACATCTGTGAGGGGCCATTACTTAGCCTACCAGATAAAGATAACTGAGACTGCATAGAATTGATGGAGGAATAGACACATAGATAAATAGAAGAGAACAGACGACCCAAAAATATGCCCATTTGACTTGTGGCAAAGATGCAAAAGCAATTCAAAGGAGCAAAGTTGGAATTTTTAATAAATGGTGGTGGGGTAACTGGAGATTCACAATTTAAGTATTACACCTTATGCAAAAGTTAACTCAAAATGGATCACAGACACATTTAAAATATAAACCTATACAGCTTTTAGGGGGAAAAAACATAGGAGAAAACCTTTGGGATCTAGGCCTAGGAAAAGAGCTGTTAGACTTCACGCCAAAAGCATGATCCATAAAATGAAAAACTGTTAAATTGGGCTTCATCAAAACTAAAAACTTTCACTCTGTAAAAGACTCTGTGAAAAGGATGCAAAACCAAAGTACAGAGTAGGAGAAAATATTTGCAAACCACATACCTGGCAAAGACCTAGTATCAAGAATATATTAAGAACTCTCAAATCTCAACAGCAAAAAATAAAAAAATTCAAAAATGAGCAAAAGACATGAGCAGATACTTCACCCAGTAGGTTATACAAATGATAAATAAGCACATGAAAAGATGTTTAACATCATTAGGCATTAGGGAAATGCAAATTAAAATCACAACGAGATATCATTATATATCTATCAGAATGGTTACAACAAAAAATAGTGACAACACCCAGTGCTGCTGAGGACATGGAGAGACTGGATCATGCATGTATTGCTAGTGGGAATGTAAAATGGTACAACCACTGGGAAACAGTTTCTTATAAATTAAATTGCAACTACCATATGACCCAGCAATTTTACTCCTGGGCAGTAATCCCAGATAAATGAAGACTTAAGTTCACACAAAAACATGTAGATAAATGTTTATAGCAGCTTTGTTCACGATAGCTCCATACTGAAAACAACATTCAATGGGTGAACGTTTAAACAATCTGTGGTACATTTATTAATGGAATACCACTCAGGAATACAAAAAATGAACTGGAGCTGGGTGCGGTGGCTCACGCCTGTAATCCCAACACTTTGGGAGGCCAAGGCAGGCAGATCACGAGGTCAGGAGATCGAGACCATGCTGGCGAACACAGCGAAAACCCGTCTCTACTAAAAATACAAAAAAAAATTAGCCGGGCATGGTGGCGGGCGCCTGTAGTCCCAGCTACTCAGGAGGCTGAGGCAGGAGAATGGCGTGAACCTGGGAGGTGGAGCTTGCAGTGAGCAGAACCGCACCACTGCACTCCAGCCTGGGCGACAGAGCGAGACTCCATCTCAAAAAAAAAAAAAAAAAGAACTAGAATGAACTATTAATATACACAACAAACTGGATGAATTTCCAGAGAATCATGCTAAATGTGGAAAGCTAATCTCAAAAGGTTACATATGATTCCATACAGTATGTATGAAGTTTAATGGCTCCCAATGGTTAAGAAAAGGGCTGGATGTGGGAGGAGAAAGTGGGTCTGGCTATAAAAGGGCGACATGAGGGATCCTTGTGGTGATGGAAATGCTTTGTATCTTGACTGTATCAATGTCAATTTTCTAGTGGAACTAGTGTTCTATGGTTTTGCAAGATGTTACTGTTGGTGGGAACTGCGTTAAGTGTTCAAGGAATCTCTATTCTTTCTTCCTTTCTTTCCTTCTTTCTTTCTTTTTTTTATGGAGTCTAACTCTGTCACCCAGGCTGGAGTGCAATGGCGTGATCTTGACTCACTGCAACATCCGCCTCCCGGGTTCAAGTGATTCTCCTGCCTTAGCCTTCCGAGTAGCTGGGACTACATGCACCCGTCACCAAGCCCGGCTAATTTTTTGCATTTTTAGTAGAAACAGGGTTTCACCGTGTTAGCCAGGATGGTTTCCATCTCCTGACCTCGTGATCCACCTGCCTCAGCCTTCCAAAGTGCTAGGATTACAGGCGTGAGCCACCGCGCCCGGCCTGTCTGTATTATTTCTTAAAACTACATGTAAATCTACAAGTGTGCCAAAATTAAAAGATTTATTAAAAATAAATAATTATGTTAAGAGATTATAATCCATGAGCAAAATAGAAATACATAAGTCTGTACTGATATAAATAAATAAATAAACCTAAAAATATAAAATAGTACTCAAAGATTCATAATGAAAAGCAGCAGTAATTTTTCCTCCTCACCTCCCAGTACACTTCTCAGGGACAACTACTTTCAACACTTTCAGCTGGGTTCTTCTTGTATTTATCTGTATATTTCTATATGTAATCGCTAAGCTTATATTGCTATTTTTATCAGTTTTTCGCATTATCTAGTGACTTCCCATTTGGATACATGAGCATTTCTTCCACCCTCCCAACTCATTCTGCTAAATCAGTGGTCAAAATCTCTAAGTATCTTTCACTGTTGAACCAAGGAGATTCAATGATTCTTTTTTGTGTACCCTTTTGTTTTTAAGTTCTTAAAAGCATTGTATTTCCTTAGACACTACGTACCTATCAAAATGCTTTGTCAGATCAGTCAAATGTCCACCACATTTTTTCTGACCCCTATGTGTATCTGGTAATGTAAAAATTCCATTTTACTTATTGGAAACTTCCTTTTTGGAGCTGCCTCTCTTTTTATTTGCTTGCTGTAAACTGGACTAATTGTTCCATAGGCCTGCAGCACTATTGTCATCCTGGAACTTCCCTCCACTACGTTACAGTATTGATGCCTTTGTTTACTAGACTTCATGTCTTCTTTCTTAGTTTACAACCTCATTTTGCAGGAGAAAATCCTCTAGTATCCTCAAATCAGAGGATAAATGGGAGGTAAAATTTTTAAGTCCTTTGATATTCTTGCATGACTGAAAATGACTTTAGCCTAACTTTGCTCAATATAGAATTATAGGATGAAAATAATTTGAAAGTAGTGCTGCACTTTATCTAGGTTTCTAATATTGGTGCTGTAAAATTTAATGCTGCTTTCATTCCTGTTCTTTGTATGAAAAAAGGACATAGGTATACATGCATAAATTGTCACAATTTTAGAAGCATGAAGAAATATATAAACAACTTTGTGCAAATACATATGAAGACAGATGAATGGCATTTTGTACTAAAAAGCATAAGTTAACAAAATTGGCCTAAGAATAAATAATGACAATTAAATAACCTAATAACCAGAAATAATTTGAATTTCATTTAAAAGTCCTCCCACCACTTATATTGCAGGCCCCAATTGTTTTAGCAGTAGATTTTACCTCAACTGTTTAAGATGAAAAGCTTCCAATATTCATTTTATATGATATATTGTAATCTAATCTATTAATATATTATAACTAAAACCAGATAAGATCACTATGAGAAAAATTACAGACCAAACACCCAAATATAAATGGAAAAATCCAAAATAAAATTTTAGCAAGTCTATTTCAGTAAAGTATTTTTAAAAAGTACATCATGAGCAAGTAGAGTTCATTCCAAGAATGTAAAGATGTTGCAACATAAAAAGTCTACCAACATAATCACCACATTAACAGATTAAAGGAGAAAAATATGACCACTCAGTACATGCAGAAAAATTATTTAATAAAATTCAACACTTACTCATGATTTTAAAGAGAACAATCTTTAGCAAACCAGGAATAGAAATGAACCTTTACTTAACATGATATAGGGTATCAATCCAAAACTTAAAGGAAATATCATACTTTATAATGAAACTTTAGAGGCCTTCTCATTACAATAAAAAACAAGACAAGGGTATCTGCTAGTATTACCTCTATTCCTGGGGTAGAAAGGGAAGGCGTTGCTTCTCATCATAAGATCTCCTGTACTGTTTGCATGTTACTACATGTTCATACTTTGATTTTTAAATATTTTTACATAAAAACAATTATAATTGAATTTATAGTTATTTCATGCTTGCTTTGCCCACCATAGCTATGATTAAGTCAAAGCTTAATCAGGAATATATCATCTAATTATAATGTTGCTAGTATAGAAATTCATTAACCTACTTTATAATGATCCTTCTTTGATGTGATTTCTAGGAATACAACATAGTGAGAAGTAAAGATAACTTGAAGTGACCATGTAAAATAAATTAAATTGTATCAACAGTCTTCTCAAGGGTCTTGTGATCAGCCAAAGCCTAGTCCATGAAACAGGCTAGCATCCCGAGGCTGAAAGGTCACAGAGGTATTCTTGTGCAATATGCCACCAAGTACTTGAACTCACTATTTTTTTAATTGTTCCGTGTTCCTGACTTATTTTCATATCACCCAAGGTGTAGAATACTAGGTTTAAGTCCTAAAACATTTTAAATTAACAATAATAACGGTGGCAGTAAGATAATACGAAGAAGATGCCTAACATTTTTTGCACACTTACAATGTACCAGACATTGGGCTCAATGTTTCTTTCTTTTTTTTTTTCTTGAGACGGGGTTTTGCTCTTGTTGCACACGCTGGAGTGCAATGGCACAATCTCAGCTCACCACAACTTCCGCCTCCCAGGTTTAAGCGATTCTCCTGCCTCAGCCTCCCGAGTAGCTAGGATTACAGGCATGCATCACCACGCCCGGCTAATTTTGTATTTTTAATAGAGACAGGGTTTCTCCATGTTGGTCACGCTGGTCTCGAACTCCCGACCTCAGGTGATCTGCCCGCCTCGGTCTCCCAAAGTGCTGGGATTACAGGCGTGAGCCACTGCACCCGGACTTTTGTGCTCAATATGTCATGTATGTCATCTTATTTGATCCAAGGAAACCAACTGATAGCTCCCTATAAATTACTTATTAATTACAAAAGAAAAATAGTAATTTACAGTAGGGAAACCTGAAATACATCATCCTAATCAAGTGATAAAGTTAATACTAACAATATCGGAACAATCTGACATGATTTCCCTCCTAATATGATGTACTAAGACACAACATAGCTCCTGTGGTATTTTTGCCAAAAATAAATAATCTCAATTTTAATCATGATAAAACATCAGAGAAATCCAATTTCGGAGACATCCTGGAAAATAACTGACCTGTACTCTTCAAACATGTCAACATCATGAAACACAAAGACTCAGGAATTATTATAGACTAGAGGAGATTAAAGAGTGATGACAACTAAATTCAATGCATTATCCTGTTTTGGACTCTAAACCGGGAAACATAGCTACAAAGGATAATATTTAGAAAAATTGAAAATTTGAATGTATACTACAGATTAGATAACAGTATTGTATAGATTTTAAATTTCCTCATTTAGATAAATGTACTGTAGTTATATAAGATAATGTTCTTCTTAGAAAATATACACTGAAGTATTTTGGAATAAAGGCACGTGATGTCTCCAACTTGCTTCCAAATGATTCAGGAAACAAATATATAAATATATTTTTGCAAATATATAAATATATGTGTGTCATACATATATATAAATGTATATGTATATGTGGATATATACACACACACACACATCCCACACACACATAAATATATCGACGCACACATAAACGTGTGAGATGTGTATATATATGCATACACACACACACATATATATATACCCCTACACATACATACAGAGAATGATAAAGTAAATTAAGTAAATGGGGCAAAATATAAACAATTGTAAGTTTGAAATTATATCAAAACAAAATTTACAAAAATGAAATAGCTATTATTATCCTATACTATATATCAGGAGAGTAAGGATCAGAAAGCTAAGTAATTCACACAATTAATAAGTGGTTGAGTTTGGATACAAACCCAGGTTGTCTGATCTCAAAGTCCATATTCTCTATTATTAGGGCATATTGCCTCAAATTAGTATAATTTTTTTTAAGAACAGGATGTATGCATCTAAATCAGTGCTTTCTTTAAAAGTACTTATCTTGGAGAGATATATGCATAATCAATTGATGCTCTTGCTGCCTCAAGTTCTGTCTATGGAAATACCATCTAAGATCAGTTTGCTACTCACATACTCAAGTTTGCCCTGATTTTTTTATTCCTCATATCTCAGGGGTATTCCCAAAATGATAATTTTGAAGGGAATGCATGAAGTATGCTATGTCTGTTTTAAAAGCTGTCCCATGCCTGTACATGTTGTGTCTTTGTTTAATCTTCTTCAGTCCTTTTGAACACATTAAGTACAATAATTGCTTTAACTTTTAATTTTTTATTTAAATTTTTATTTACTATTATTATTATGAGTTTTGAGTTGGAGTCTCACTCCGTGGCCCAGGCTAGAGTGAACTGGCCCAATCTCTACTCACTGCAACCTCCACCTCCAGGGTTCAAGCGATTCTCCTGCCTCAGCCTCCCTAATAGCTGGGACTACAGGTTTGCACCACCACGCCTGGCTAATTTTTGTATTTTTAGTAGAGACAGGATTTCGCCATTTTGCCCAGGCTGGTCTCGAACCCCTGGCCTCAAGTGATCCACCTACCTCAGCCTCCCAAAGTGCTGAGATTATAGGTGTGAGCCACTGTGCCCAGCCAAGCACAATAATTGCTTTTAAAGCCAATGTGTGGGCCAGGCACAGCGGCTCATGCCTGTAATCCCAACACTTTGGGAGGCCGAGGCGGGCAGATCACATGAGGTCGGGAGTTCGAGACCAGTCTGACCAACATGGAGAAACCCCGTCTCTACTAAAAATACAAAATTAGCCTGGCATGGTGGCACACGCCTGTAGTCCCAGCTACTTGGGAAGATGAGGCAGGAGAATCACTTGAACCTGGGACGCAGAGGTTGCGGTGAGCAGAGATTGCACCATTGCAATCCAGCCTGTACAACAAGAGCAAAACTCCGTCTCAAAAAAAAAAAGCCAATGTGTGGCAAAAAGAATAATCAACAGTGACATAGTCTTTTCAATAATGTGGTGCTGATATAATGGAATAGCCATGTGCAAAAAAAACCTGAAGTGAGACATCCTACCTCATACCATACACAACAATTAACTCAAAATGGATCAAGGACCTAAATGTAAAAGCTTAAACTATAAAATTCTTAGAAGAAAACATAGGCTTAAATCTTGCTTTTTTTTTAGGCCATCATTCCTTAAATATGACAATTTTCTATACCCTTAGAAAGCATAACCTTAGACCGGGCATGGTGGCTCACGCCTGTAATCCCAGCACTTTGGGAGGCCGAGGCGGGCGGATCACCTGAGGCCAGGAGTTCTAGACCAGCCTGCCCAACATGGCGAAACCCCGTCTCTATTAAAAATACAAAAAAAAAAAAAAAAAAAAATTAGCCGGGCGTGGTGGCACATGCCTGTAATCCCAGCTACTTGGAAGGCTGAAGCAGGAGAATCGCTTGAACCCAGGAGGCTGAGGTTGCAGTGAGCTGAGATCGCATCACTGCTCTCTGCACTCCAGCCTGGGTGACAAGAGTGAAACTCTGTCTCAAAAAATAATAATAATAATAACAAAAAAATTAGCTGGGTGTGGTGATGTGCACCTGTAACCCCAGCTGCTTGGGAGGCTGAGGCAGGAGAATCGCTTGAACCTAGGAGGTGAAGGTTGCAGTGAGCTGAGATTGCACCACTGCACTCCAGCCTGGACGACAGAGCAAGACTCCATCTCAAAAACAAAACAAAACAAAACAAACTTAAAAAAAAGAAAGCACAACTTTAAATATGACAACTTTCTATGTCCTTAGAAAACACAAACAACAAAAGAAAAACATAAATGGAATGTCATCAAAATTAAAAATACTTGTGCTTCAAAAGACACTATCAAGAAGGTGAAAAGCCAGGCAACAAAATGGGAGAAAATATTTGCAACTCACATGTATCATAAATGACTTAGATCCAAAACATATAATAAACTCTTACAACTAAATAATAAAAATATAATTTAAAAAATTTCAAAATGCCCAATTTTTTAAATGGGCAAAGGATTTGAATAGACATTTCTTATAAGAAGACACAGAGGCTGGGCGCAGTGGCTCACACTTGTAATCCCAGCACTTTGGGAGGCCAAGGCAGTCAGGTCACCTGAGGTCGGGAGTTCGAGACCAGCCTGACCAACATGGAGAAACCCCATCTCTACTAGAAGTTAGCTGGGCGTTGTGGTGCATGCCAGGAATCCCAGCTACTCAGGAGGCTGAGGCAGGAGAATCGCTTGAACCTGGGAGGCAAAGGTTGCGGTGAGCCGAGATGGCACCACTGCACTCCAGCCTGGGCAACATTAGCAAAACTCCATCTCAAAAAAAAAAAAAAAAAAAGACTCAGAAGTGGCCAATAACACGTGAAAAAATACTCAACATCATTAGTCATTAAGGAAATGCACATCAAAACTATAGTAAGGTACCACTTCACACCCACTAAGATGGCATTAATTAAAAAAAAGACAGCAACAATGTTGGCAAGGATGTAGAGAAATTACACCTTACTGGTGGGAATGTAAAATGTAAAATGGCGTATCCCCTGCAGAAGACCCTGGCAATTACTCAAATGGTGAAACATTAAGTTACCATATAATCCAGCAACTCTACTCCTAGGTACATATTCAGGAGAACTGAAAACATATACCCACTCAAAAACCTGTACACAAATGTTTATAGCCCCATCATTCAAAATAGTCAAAAGGCAGAACAATGCAAATGTCTATCACCTGATGAATAAGCACAATGTGATATATCCATACAATGGAACATTTATTGGCCATAAAAAGAAATGAAGTACTGACACATGTTATAATATGGATGAACGTTGCAAACAGTATGCTAAAGTGAAAGAAGTCAGATACAAAATGTCACATATTGTATAATTATATGTGATTATATTGTTCCAGTATGAAATATCCAGAATAGGCAAATCTATATAGACAGAAAGTAGATTAGTGGTTACCAGAAGCTGGGAGCAGGAGAGCAAATGAAGAGTTTCTATTTGGGATGATGAAAATGCTTTGGAATTGGGTAGTGGTGACTGATGCACAACTCTGTGAATATACTTAAAAACAACTTTTAAAGCGTGAACTTTATGTATGTGAATCCTATCTCAAAAAAGTTATTTTAAAAGATGAGTCGGTCGGGCGTGGTGGTTCACGCCTGTAATCCCAACACTTTGGGAGGCTGAGGCGGGTGGATCATGAGGTCAGGAGATCAAGACCATCCTGGCCAACATGGTGAAACCCCGTCTCTACTAAAAATACAAAAATTAGCTGGGCGTGGTGGCATGCCCCTGTAGTTCCAGCTACTCAGGAGGCTGAGGCAGGAGAATCACTTGAACCCAGGAGGCGGAAGTTGCAGTGAGCCAAGATCGTGCCACTGCACTCCAACCTGGGTGACAGAGCCAGACTCCGTCTCAAAAAAATAAATAAATAAATAAAAAATGGATCAGTGTGGGTGCCTACATTACTATTCAGGAATTGCTCTAGGCTTTCTTCACTTCTATGTGACACTTTTCTCACCTTCTCTGTCTTCTCAAACATCTCTATGTATTTTCATTCTCATTTTCCAGCTTCCCTCTTAAATTTTTAAATTTTTTTAATTAAAATAATTTTTTTTTAGAGACAAAGTCTTGCTCTGCTGTCCATGGTGTGATCACGGCTCACTGCAGCCTCAAACTCCTGGGCTTAAGCGATCCTCCCACCTCAGCCTCCTGAGTAGCTGGGACTACAGGTGTCCACCACCATATCTAGCTAATTTTTTTTTTAAATGAGAGGAGGTCTTGCTATGTTACCCAGACTGGTTACAAACCCCTGGTCTCAAGTGATCCTCCCACCTCAGCCTCTGAAGTTGCTGGTATTCCCTCTTGAATTTGAAGAGACTCAGTGTATGAACATTCCATCTATTTGACCACAATAATTGATCTAGGGAAGCAACTTCTACTGCTGTATGAAGTATTGTGACATTGAAGGTACCAGGCGTCTCTAGTAAGAGCCTGAAAATGAAAACCAACACAAGACAAGTATTTCTGATGGTTCCTGGTGAAATAATTTGCACATTGAATTGAGTCACACAGGAAGTCGGATCTGCCCCAATCATTTATGCTTATAGTGAGCCATAAATGGCCCGTTTTGCTTAAGCCAGTTTGGGTAGTTTATTATCTTTTGGTCACTTGCAATGAAAGAATCCTAAATGATGAGACTACTTTTCCTGGTGCACAACCCTCTTTAGGACATGGTTTCAAATCTTTTGCCCCCTATAGGACCCTGCCTATCAGGCCCACACTCAGTGGTTCCTGCCTATCAAAGGAGGGACATCAAACAATCCCTATACTACAGCACATGTAAATTAGACTCTTATGTAACACACACATAAATGAACATCAAACAGTTGCTACCTCTTTACTGAAAAGTTGGAAAGGAATTGGTGATGGCACAAAGCAAGAGAATGATACCAGAATTAGGAGTTATTCTCCTCTTACACAAAAATCAGACAGGTTGATTGCCAGTACCAGGGGGAAAAAGTGCATAAAGGCCTCAATAACCTCAATAAAGGGTAACTTGAGTTGGCCTCTGAGAATTAAACTAGTAGAAACCTTACACAAGGAATGGTCATAGCCATCTATGACAGCCAAGGAAGAGACTGCCTCTAAATGTGTGACTTGAGGTTTGGAAACTTTTTTTTTTTTTTTTTTTTTTTTTTTTTGAGACGGAGTCTCGCTCTGTCACCCAGGCTGGAGTGCAGTGGCCGGATCTCAGCTCACTGCAAGCTCCGCCTCCCGGGTTCACGCCATTCTCCTGCCTCAGCCTCCCGAGTAGCTGGGACTACAGGCGCCCGCCACCTCGCCCGGCTAGTTTTTTTTTGTATTTTTTAGTAGAGACGGGGTTTCACCGTGTTAACCAGGATGGTCTCGATCTCCTGACCTCGTGATCCGCCCGTCTCGGCCTCCCAAAGTGCTGGGATTACAGGCTTGAGCCACCGCGCCCGGCCAGGAAACATTTAAAACTCCAATTAAAGTATTCATCTCCGAGAAACCCATATGGAATGCGACTGTAATTAAGTAACATGAAAAGTAATTATATGTTCTCTTGCACCTAGCCGCATGTTTGGTATAAAGCAGTGTCAGTACATATTTGTTGAATGAGTGAATGAGTGAATCTGTGTGAATAAAAGGGTCAACACAGCAAGGAAAATCTAAGGAGCTTGAAGCAGGCAGTCATCCTCCACGTGTAATCCAGGGGACAGTGTGTCTCACATAGATATAGACATAGTTACAAACATGGATGTGGATATAGATAGACGGTTGAGATAGACCTGGCTCTGTGTGATTGGTTAATACACATCTACCACCAGACGCCCACTCTCAGTGAGGGGGTCAGACCTTGGACCCTATTGCACTAAACCAGGTAAATTTCACTTTGTGTGACCTCTTGGCAGTCAGCCAGCTGGATTTCATCTAGTGATAACCTCTGCATTGGTCATGAGCTAAGCTAGCCTTAGCACCACAAGTACCTTAACCTACACATGGAGCAATGAAAAAACAACCATAGCATCAGGAAAGACATTTAAAAACTAGAAATCGGGGTAAGGGGAGGAAGAGCATTAGGATAAATACCTCATGCATGCAGGACTTAAAACCTAGATGACGGATTGATAGGTGCAGCAAACCACCATGGCACATGTATACCTGTGTAACAAACCTGCACATTTCTGCACATGTATCCCAGAACTTAAAGTAGAATTTTAAAAAATTTAAAAATTTTTAAAAAATAGAAATCGTGCGCCGGCACGGTGGCTTATGCCTGTAATCTCAGCACTTTGGAAGGCTGAGGTGGGCAGATCACCTGAGGTCAGGAGTTCGAGACCAGCCTGACCAATAGGGTGAAACCCCCATCTCTACTAAAATACAAAAATTAGCCAGGCGTAGTGGCAGGCGCCTGTAATCTCAGCTACTTGGGAGGCTGAGGCAGGAGAATCGCTTGAATCCGGGAGGCGGAGGTTGCAGTGAGCCCAGATCGCGCCATTGCACTCCAGCCTGGCAACAGAGAGAGACTCCGTCTCAAACAAACAAAAAAAAGAGTAGAAATCTTGCTAGATAATAAGTGTATGTAATTTTTGCTGTGTGATTCCTCTTTCTACAATCATATATTGGGAGCACTTGAACAAGGATTGTGTGAGAATATTGCCTGTGCAAAAATAGCCCTAGGCGCTTTATGACACCAACAGAAGGTCTAGAGAGCCCTCTCCGATATCCATTGAGGAGGACACCATATTCACATAGGCACTGATGCATCTCTTGCTCTAGATACAAACATTTTCCAGATTAAAAAACAAAAACAAGTTTTCCATTTCTGAACTTGCCAGGTCAATGCCAGGCCTTGCTTTGCTCTGATGTGTGGTTACACTTTCTTATCAAAGGAAAACACAGGGGCCTCATCAAGCTTTCTGTGTCAGTCATAATTACAGAAAGAAAGTTTGATTCTATCTTGATTTATTCTCTCTCTCTCTCTTTTTTTCTTTTTTTTTGGTCAAAAGGTCAACAACAACAACAAAAAAAAATGTTTGCTCAGAGAGAAAGGAGATTATGTAAATAATTAGCCCGTTCCAAGATTATGCCGCATATATATAGTACAGTGGAAAGCTTAAAAAAGGGCTGGAATTCACAGGGGAGCCAGACAGTTTACGAATTTGGGAAATAGAAACTGTCTATAGGTCTGCTTATCTGAATGCATGAGGGAAGAATTGGGCTGGTTAATGGAATGAGCCCTCCCCCACAAGCCCACACCAGGATTCTCAACTTGCAAAGAATCGGAAATCAGTGAAGGAGACCTAAATGGAATCTCTTCATCAATTGCTAAAGCTATTGTGGTACAGAATTATATAGTGTCTGGGTCATCTGTATGTATACCAATTCCTCTACATGGGACCGAAAAGAGAGTGAGCTTGAGAAGAAACGTGGACACCACATTTCTAGGATAGTCAGGTAAGATTCTGTCAGAGTGGCTTCCCAGACACCTTCTCAGGCTCATTTTGATGATACTTTCTTTCTCTGATTTTACAGGCTCACCCATAGTTTTCTCACGTGTGATTTGGTCTCCTGAGGTTGAAATCTGAAGTATGAAAAGGTAACAACAGTGCTAAAGTCTTTACCTGACCAATAAGTGATGTGTCTATCCCCCTTAGGTGAAAATGGGAATATTTATCCAAGTATCTTTGTGGGATTTTTGTTGTTTGTTTCAGTGTTGTCCTCTGCTTTCAAAGAAGACACTGAGGATTTCAAAAGCTGATGAAGATTGAAACTGCGCCACGCATCGGTATATTGAGGGCATCCAGGGTCCACAGTTGATTCACTGTAGTGGGAGAGGAAAATTTTGTGGAAGGTTGTGGAGGTTTAGCACCACACCAAAGAATCAACAGCCAGTGAGGACAGGCTTCTGACATCCTTATCTTGTTTATGGCCTCCTCAACCTGTACTGAGTTCCTATTTTTACGGTACTCATTTCAGGTATCCTTAGAGACTAATCCTGATTTCAGCCCTCAGATCTAATACTTAATTATAACTGTTCTTCCGGAAAGGACATTTTACTTGTGTTGACTACAACTCATATTTGTCTCTTGGATTACTTTCTGCTCTCTCCACTCCAGGTAAACACTCCACCTGATCCAGAAACAAAAGCAAAGCAAAGTTAGAAGGAAGAGAAACATGAAAAAGGACATTTTAGCTCATATGGAGGCTCTGACCACCAAGGCAAGTGACACAGATCCAGCCACAGCAGCAGTACCCTCAGAGGTGGCACCTCCAGTTCAGACTCCACTTGAAGATGCTCCGCCCATCATCAGTCAAGGGGTAAATGGGCAGAAAAGCATGGGTGAAAAAGAGAATGATGAGATGGAAGAAATGTCTCATTCTACTTTGTGTCCAAGTACAGTGCCTGGTTCCTCAGGCCCAAATGTGGCTCTGGTTCACACAGTATTGGAGAGGGCGTCCTCTGCTGCTAATAATGGGGGAAATGTAAGGAAAAAAAATAGCCATAAAGGGAGGAATAGAAAGGAAAGTAAGGTTGTGTATCTTTCTTGGCCTCGGACGCTACAGCCTCGGGCATCTTCTGCAGCCCCAGTTCTGAGTCAGACTTATGTTATGGGGGCTTTGCCAGTTGCCGATGTCAATGTCAATGCAGGGCAAGAAAGCAGGGAGCAAAGAAGGAATAATAAGGAGAAGACAGTTCTCTTGCAGCCTTGGAAGACACCGGCTGGCACCCTGCTGCCAGCAGCAAGTCCAGTTCAGTCCTCTCTTGAGGGGGCCTCTCTGGCAGCAAATGGGGAGATTAAAAGAGGGCAGAAAAGCCACCATAAAGGGAGACATGAAAAGAACAAAAAGATTGTGGCTAGTCCTTGGCCTCTGAGAGTACAGGCTTGGGCATCTTTCACAGTCCCAGCTCAGGTACAGACCATTTTTGCAGAGGCTATTCCAGTTGCTAATGATGGGGTCAGTGTGGGGCACAAAAGCAAGGATGAGATAGATAAAATGTCAACTCCTACTTTGTGTCAGAGTGCACAGGATGGTGTCCCATGCTCAGCTACAGCTCTGGAGGGGACGTTCCCTGCTGCTAACAGTGGGGGAAAGGTAGGGAAGAAAAGAAGACATAAAAGGAGGAATAGAAAGAACAAAAGTGTTCTGGCTCATCCCTGGCCCCTGACAGTACAAGTTTGGGCATCACCCACAGTAGCAGATCCAGTCCAGACTTTTTTTCAGAGAGAGTCTCCTGCTGAAGGTTCAAGGGTGAATGTGGGGCAGAAAATTTGGAGAGTTCACCTGGCGAACAGTGAGGAAGAAACAAAGGCTGTTCTTCCTTGGTATGTGAGGGCACAGGTTGGTGCCCCTTTCTCAGCAACAGCTCCTTTGCAGACTTCATTTGAGAGGGCTCCATTTCTGGGAGACATATATTCCAAGCTGAACAAATTCACAAGGGTGCCTAAGAGGGGAGATGAGAAACAAATGCAGAACAGCGTAGGGCAGACTCTGAAATTCTATCAGGGTTGGAGAAATTCAGAGAGATACCCAGAGAATCAAAACTTCTGGAAATGTACTGTGATGAAATTTGCTAGGCAAGTCGACTGTTGTTATGGGGAGCTCTGCACACGAGAGAGGATGGAGGCTTTGACTTTGGTAAATGCCCATACCCACATCAGTAGTTCAGTGATGGGAATGCAGCGAAGAGAGAAGGAAATGGTTGAATGTCTGGATGGGGACATGGGAAAGTTTTTAAGGCACAGAAGAGAAAAGAAAGGGAATTAAGGAGCATTCAGGATCCTGTAAGTGCAATTGTCTACATTTCACTTACAGGATCCTGTAAGGGAGAGAGGTGTTTGAAATGCTATCCTGAGGAAAGGGAAGCTCACTACATAAATGGTAAATTTTTCCCTATTATACAGTAATATCACACTCTCTTGAGGATGATTTCTCTTTGTAATTAAGTTTTAAGTTGATTGGCAGATACAGGGCAATACTTCAGAAAGCAAAATCACCCTTTTCCTCTGTGTATCCTCTTTCCCATTTGTTCTCTAACAGCATTGGGAAAGGTCTGTTGTTTATGGCTGATAAACAGTATTATGAGTCTGGATTGTAAACCAATGAAAGAATGTATATTGAATCTTGAAAACCCTTCTCTTGACTGGAAAATGTTGTTGTATCTTGTATATTAGATTGTAAGCTGCCTTAATGATTGCATTTAGTGCTGATACTGGCCAGCATGCAGTTGTTGAGAGCACAGGCTCTAGAGCCACAACGCCTGGGTTCAAAGCCCAGCCTTGCTGCTTACTACCTGTGTTTCTCTGAGCAAGTCACTCATCTCTTCTTAGGTTCCCCCTCTCTCACATGGGGATATTAATAGAACCTGCCTCAAAGAGTTGTGTGAGGATTAAATGAGTTAAGACATGTGGCCGGGCGCGGTGGCTCAAGCCTGTAATCCCAGCACTCTGGGAGGCCGAGACGGGCGGATCACAAGGTCAGGAGATCGAGACCATCCTGGCTAACATGGTGAAACCCCGTCTCTACTAAAAATACAAAAAACTAGCCGGGCGAGGTGGCGGGCGCCTGTAGTCCCGGCTACTCCGGAGGCTGAGGCAGGAGAATGGCGTGAACCCGGGAGGCGGAGCTTGCAGTGAGCTGAGACCCGGCCACTGCACTCCAGCCTGGGCGACAGAGCGAGACTCCGTCTCAAAAAAAAAAAAAAAAAAAAAAAAGACATGTGAGGCACTTAGAAGAGTACTTTGCATAGAAGCTCTCTAACAGTATCACTTATTGTTATTTTACCTTTCAGCATTACATTTCATGAAAGATATGGCACTGTGGTTATCATATGTTCTAAAAAACAAACGTCAGTGCATGCATAAGACAGAATATGATGCCTGCTTGTGGATAAAATACTTAAGGAGAAAAAAAGCAGGGGGCAATAAAATGGTTGCTACCTTTTCCAGGTAGTAGGATCTCAACCATGTCAACAAAACATGGAACAATAAAGGCCAGGAGAGACATACCTTATTATGTTAATATTGGTTACTGCTGGACGGGGATATTGTGCATGGCTGCTAGGTTTTTATGCTTCTTGACCCTTTTGTGGAACTGGTCCAAATTTCTACATGACCACATACCACTTTCTGATCAACAAATCTAAGATAAATTAATGAGGGAACCAAGAAGAAGAAGACTTCTCCAAGGTGGACTTATTGGGGGACAGTCACCCAGTGTTGGAGGTGCAGAGGGGACAAGGCCTTTCTGGGTGAAGACTACCCCTCAGCCCAGCAGCAGCTGCTGAAAAAGAGATCCAAGCACCTTTGACTGGGGCCAAATAGCACACAGACAACTAGGCTGGGAAGGAGGGGAGGGACTTCCAGTTTTCACAAACAACCTGTGGGGCAAACTAGAGGAGATGGCTTTTCTTGTGCTAGAAACAACCATTGCCTGATTCTGCAGGGACGGCTCTGCTCTGGCTACTATTGCTGTCATCTGTGGTTTGTTGCAAGTTTGTCTGGGAAGCTTGGCTGCACAGGGTAGTTGGGTGTAATTTGAGATTAAGGATTACATTTTTGTATCGACCTTTTGTAGAGCCTGGTTTTGGGGTCATTTTAGTTAAAATGAAGCCATCATGGCAACATTAAAAGTGTAGATATTCATGGAAGTCTCTGTGTGTGTGTGTGTGTCAGGGGATGGGGGTTCAAGCACCCCTTTTACACGTTCCTTTGGTGAAATTTCAAGAAGTACCTACACAAAGGTACACACAGGACTTTTCTGATGCCCACTCATCTCCTGCCCCAAGGGGATGCTTTCAAACCTGGCTCACACAGAAGAAAGGGCATAGGCTGAGAGGAGGGCACAGTCACACTGCTAGGAGGTGCTCAAGGAATTCCCCTTTTTCAAAAGCTGCTTAGTTCCATCCCTGCCCCCTAGCACAAAGTTTGAGAGTAGGTGATTTTTTTTTTTATTTTTTATTTTGGTCTGGTGTATGGCTTTTCTCTGGAGTAAATGTTCTGCTTTGTAGGAACACTGGTATAGTTCAGGGTCAAGGTCTCTCATCAGCCACCAGGTGGATGGGAACTGAATTTTTAAGGCAAGCATTAAAGTTTTGAGTCCTCTGGGCAAACTCATTCTGTCCTCCCACCGAGTCCACACAGGAGCAGCGGGAAAGATTGGAACCCAGCTATCCGCCCAGCTGAAGGCAAATACCATTATCAGGAGAGCATGCAAATACCTTTGGAATAAACCTTAGGAGGACACTAGTGTGACAGGATATGCAAAAACCCAAAGTACACAGCTTGCTTGCAGAAGTCTAAAACTGCTTTCCCGTCACCTTGCCATGCCCCTTACCTCTCGCCAAACTGTGCTTCCCACCCCAAAGATCACAAAAGCAAAATACAAGACATCCTTTCACAGAGGGGACTGTTAAAGGATGCAACAGGAAGCTAACAGCCATCTTCTTGTTACATTTCTGCAGGATTAACAATCACTTGGCTGTTTCTCTCCTACTCCTTAATGACCCAAGCAATTCAGCTATTAAGTGATAAATCCTCTGTGTATTCATGACCGGCTGGTTTAATTCCGCAGCCCAAACTGCAACAATCAAGATAATTGAGCTGTCTCAGAAGCATTAGGGGAGCCAGCTGCTATCCAAAGCAGAAAACAAACTCAACGGGCAGCAGGAGCCCTGTCCCCTGTGAAAGAAATGCTGAAGCAAGGGTCAGAATGGGATGAAGGGCATAAACTTTAAGAAGAGCTAGTGAAAGACAAAAACAGGGCAAAGTGTTTCCAATTCCTTCTGGACACCCTGCCACCTCCTCTTTTGGCCCATATCCTGGCACCCAGCTGCAGCAAGCTGGTGGAATTTACTCCAAGTGGCTCATTAATGGGTCCCAATCATCCTGGGGGAACACAGGGAAGATGGACTAGCTACCTGATAAGAGAGATGACTTGAAAAGATGACCTCTAACTCCTATTTACTATTTGGGGTAAATATAAGCTCACTATTTACCCCAAACAATATCTGTTCTCTGAAAACAAAACAAAACAAAAAGCTCAAGGAAGGGAAGCAGGAGAACATTTACTTGTTGGTGTTCAGCTTTTTCCTTTGTGGATTGTGGATGCTGAATAGGCTTGGTTGGGCAAGCAGATGATGTTTGGATGAGCGACTTCTGAGTCTCCATCACTCAGGATGGGCATATTGTTCAGCCAGATGCCCACTCACTAGCTGCAGAAGATTGTACCAAACCCAATACCCTCTTTGTAGAGCTACAGACCTTGAGAGGTACTTTCATTGTGTTTTCCTAGAGAATAAACTCTATTTTAGCTGGTCCAACAGCTGAGAGGATGGAGTTGCTCAGTCTCTTTATAAACAGGTCAGAGCCTGACTACCTCTAGGTGACTGCCTATAAAGTCACTCTCAATTCCAAACTCACAAGACCAAACATTCTCATCCAGCAACACAGCATTTGGCTCAAAAACTGAATAAACTAAAGATCTTTTCCTTAGCTAAATGGTGGGAATGAGAGTTTTATTTACCCGGAACTATCTTCTTTTTTGAATGAACCATGGGTAAGTGTTTAAGCAAGGAAATACATACTTGGAATGACTTTCTCTCTATTTCTTCTTCTTTCAAACTATCATGCACACAGATAGCAGATTAATCTTTCAACAATTAACTTTAAACTTTTTAAATTGTGAAATAATTCTGGACTCATAAGAAGTTGCAAAAATAATGCAGAAATGTCCCTTGTACCCATCACCCAGATTTCCCCAATGGTGGCATCTTACATAATTATTGTATATTATCAAAACCAGACTCATTGGCTTATTAGAATTAAGTATACAGACGTTGCTCAGATATCAGCAGTAAAAAAAAAAACCTAAATTTTAAAACACTACAATGGGTCAGACACGGTGGCTCACGCCTGTAATCCCAGCACTTTGGGAGGCCAAGGAGGGTGGATCACCTGAGGTCAGGAGTTCAAGACCAACTTGGCCAACATGGTGAAACCCCATCTCTACTAAAACTACAAAAATCAGCGGGGTGTGGTGGTAGGCGCCTGTACTCCCAGCTACTTGGGAGGCTGAGGCAGGAGAATCTCTTGAACTTGGGAGGCGGAGGTTGCAGTGAGCCGAGATCGCACCATTGCACTCCAGCCTAGGCAACAAGAGTGAAACTCTGTCTGAAAAAACAAACAAACAAACAAACGCTACAACGAACCCCTAGTGCCCAAGGTTTCAAATTCAAGTGTCTGCCTGCTGCTCAGGTCCATCTGTAATAAGGCCCCACCCCACCCAAGCAGCTAGAATTCCTACCTTAGCTTCCCAAAGTGCTGGAATTGAGAGGTGACAATGTGCTAGCAGCCCTCACTCTCAGTGCCTCCTCGGCCTCGGCATCCATTCTGGCGGGGCTTGAGGAGCCCTTCAGCCCACCACAGCACCGTGGGAGCCCCTCTCTGGGCTGGCTGAGGCTAGAACTGCCTCCCTCTGTGGGGAGGTGTGGAGAGGAGCAGGCAGGAGCCCAGGCTGCACCACGGGCCAGTGCGAGTGCCGGCAGGTGAGGGTGCGGGCGCCGGCTCGGTGGGCCCCACATATGGAGTGGCCAGCTGGCACCGCCGGCCCAGGGCAGTGTGGGGCTTAGCACCTGGGCCAGCAGCTGCAGAGGTTGCACCACGTCCCCCAGCAGTACTGCCCTGCCAGCGCTGCACTCAAATTCAGCCTTAGCTGCCTCCCTGTGGGGCAGGGCTCGGGACCTGCAGCCCACCACGTCTGAGCTCCCTGCTGCGGTGGGCTCCCATGCAGCCCAAGCCTCTCTGACGGGCGCTGCCCCCTGCTCCCTGGCGCCCAGTCCCATCGATCACCCAAGGGCTGAGGAGTGCAGCTGAGGACTGGCAGGCAGCTCTGCCTGCAGCCCGGGTGCAGGATCCACTAGGTGAAGCCAGCTGGGCCCCTGAGCCGGATGGGGACTTGGAGAACTTTTATATGTAGCCAGAGGATTGTTTGTGCACCAATCAGCACTCTGTATCTAGCTAATCTGGTGGGGACTTGGAGAACTTTTATGTCTAGCTAGAGAATTGTAAATACACCAATCAGCACTCTGTCTAGCTCAAGGTTTGTAAATACACCAATCAGTACTCTGTGTCTAGCTAAATGTTTGTAAATTCACCAATCGGTACTCTGTATCTAGCTAACTCTGTGTCTAGCTAACCTACTGGGGACTTGGAGACCTTTTCCGTCTAGCCCTCTGTGTCTAGCTCAAGGATTGTAAACGCACCAATCAGCACTCTGTCAAAACGAACCAATCAGCTCTCTGTTAAATAGACCGACAGGTCTCTGTAAAATGGACCAGTCAGCAGGATGTGGGTGGGGTCAGATAAGGGAATAAAAGCAGGCTGTCCCAGGTAGCCAGCAACAACCTGCTCCGGTCCCCTTCCACACTGTGGAAGCTTTGTTTTTTCGGTGTTTGCAATAAATTTTGCTGCTGCTCACTCTTTGGGTGCACACTGCATTTATGAGCTGTAATAGTCACCACGAAGGTCTGCAGCTTCACTGCTGACAGCGAGACCACGAACCCACCAGAAGGAAGAAGTTGCAGACACATCTGAACGTCTGAAGGAACAATCTCTGGACACACCATCTTTAAGAACTGTAACACCAGGAGGGTCCGCGGCTTCATTCTTGAAGTTGGTGAGACCAAGAACCCACCAATTGTGGACACAGAATTGCAGCACTGACCATAACTTGCCTTTCCTATAAAACGTTTCTCAGTTACTCCAGCCCTCCTTGAGCTTTTTTTAAATTGTGAGTTCATTATAGCTACAAGTCACTTTCAGCATTGGCTGCATAATTTAGCACATGAAGATTTTTTTAAACAGTTGTGCATTTTTTTTAGATTGTAGTGAAATATGCATAGTATAAAATTTATCTACTTAACCATTTTTAGGTGTACAAATCAATGGCGTTAAACACATTCATGTTGTACAACCATTACCACTGTCTATCTCCAGAACTTTTTCATCATCTCAAACAGAAGCTCAGTACCTATTAAAGAATAACTCCCCAGGCCTCCTCCCCCAATCACTGGTCTAGTTTCTGTCTGTGAATTTAACTATTGTATGTACCTTATATAAGTGGAATCATATAATGTTTGTCCTTTTGTTGCATTATTCTAAAAAATATTTCAAAGATTCTGCTAGATTGGAAACCCTTCAAGGGCTCAGTACCCTTCTCAAATAAGATAGATAGATAGAAGATAGATAATCTATTCTCTCAGTACTCAGCACGATTCTGGGTGATTAATGGATATAAATTTTTCTTACGTTGTCAGGAAACTAACCAAAAAAATTTCTTTTACAAACCGGGAATGTCTTATAAGAGATTTCCTGGACATTTTGTGGTAACTTTCCCAGCTTTGGGTTAAAAGCACATTCAGGGGTTGGGCCTGCACGTCTGTAGGCCCAGTGGGTTTGGGCTGTGTGTACTGTGATAGGTTTGTATGCTGTTGAAGTTGCCTTCCTTTTGGCCCATCTCCCCAGGTGAATGTTAAGCTTGTTGAGGACAGAGATAAAATTTCTTCGGTGCTTCTTCACAGTACCAATGGCAGTGTCTGCTCCACACACACACACACACACACACACACACACACACACACACAGCACTTGAGCAATGTTGTCAAGATGGGCAGGGGGTGAGGGCTATGGGTGGGCCTTACATGGTTGTCAAGGAATCTAGGTTGATAAATATAGATGGGGAAGAAGTTGGCACTCACTTGGTTGGCAAACCAAAGTCCACAGGGCAAGATATTTCCACTCTTGGCATTCTCATTGGGGAAGAATGAATAATAGTAAGAACCAACATTAAGTGAGTAAATACCTGCCAGGCACTGCTCTAGGCACTTGACACACACTATCTTTTTTAATCCTCAAACTAACCTTAAGAGATAGATGCTATTGTTTTCATTTTATAGGTGAAGAAAGTGAGGCATAGAAAGGTTAAGTAATTAAGAAAAAAAGTCAGGTTTTGAATTCAGATAGTCAGACTCCAGAGTCTGTCTGCACTCCTGGAGTCATGTGACAAATTAAAGAACATAAAAGCCTTCAGACAGTAAAGCATGTATGGCTGGTTAGTTGAGGTGATTAGTTGAGGTGGTTAGAGCACAGGGCCAGATGAGTGAACTTCGTGAGTATCAATTAGCTTTGCTCCTTTTCATGGCCTAACTGTTGCTGGAAAATGGCTGCCCTTGGTCGCAAGGAACCTGAAAGATTGACAGCAGCCTCACCCCTGCTGTTGGCAAAACAACTCCAAGCCTACTGCCTACTCTAGTTCCTATTGCTAATGGGTCATTGATGTCATGTTCATATACTAAGGACAGCATGCTTTGATATGAAGGGACACATGAACTTCTGAGAAGCTGAGGACTATGTAAACTCTGGGTACTGCAGGATTGTTATTTAAGGCAGGTCCCATGAAAAAGTCATTGTATTTCAAAGCCCCACACCACCACCACTGCAGAGGGCCTGTTTATTTTACCGTAGGAAATGAATGATGTTCAGCAATTTCTTTACCTAGCTGTGAGATTAAAGCACAGTCCCTTGGGCACCCAACCCACTTCATGTGTACAGGAAGTGGCCCCCCCAACCCCAAGTAGCTGACTCAGTTTTAGAACAATATATATCCTGCAGGAATACTTCCTGTCACAAAATTTCACTGAACCCCTGAAGCAATGAACAGCTTTGGTTCAGGTGAAAAAGAAAGACCCAGATAAAGCAATGAAAATGCATCACTGGACTAAATGGAAGGCCTGCTGGGGCTTTGTGTTCAGGAATGGGAGAATAGATCAAAAGAGAAAGGCTAGGCATAGGGGAGAATGTGTGAACAGCCCTGAAACTGGGGATCTTCATGGCATATTTGGGGGACACTAAGGTAAGCAGGCTGGTGGAAGCAAATGGTTTCTCTTGGGAAGCAATTATAGATAGGTCTGGAAATGTAAAACATTCTTAGGGGAGAAAGGCAGGCAGAAGGATTTAGCCCTTTTCTCATTTGCCTCGGCACTTGTGGCTGCAGCGTTAACCCTAAGAAAACTTTGCCAGGAAATCTCTTACTTTTATTATTATTTTCACATTGCTCTAGTACGTCAACTTTGGAAACAAAAGACATCATTCTATTAATAGCATTCTGTTTTTAGTAGCGGTATTTCCATTTACAAAGTATAGTAATTCTAAATCACCAAAAATGTCAAATCCTAGAAAACGTAGCATTCCTACATGTGATGTTAACATCATTCTCGAACAGTTGTTGGCCAAAGATTCATTTCATGAACCGATTTTTCTGAAACAGACGATTCTGATGATTCAGATGATTCTGATGTTAGTTCTGTTTAGAAATAACTGCAAGAACAGTTTTTATATTTTATTTTTGCATTGAAAATGAGTCTGATTTGCTTCAGCCTCAAAGAGCGTGTTTATGTAAAATTAAATGAGTGCTGGCAGTGAGCTGCACTTTTTTTTCTAAACAAGAAAAGGGTTAGATTTGAAATAGGAAGACAAAGAGTGTGTTTTTGTCTCCTTTCCCTGGACCCTCTCCTTGCTCTGCTTCACTCTCTTGCACCAGGTTTACAATGGATGTGGGAGACAGTGAAGGAGAGAACTCACCAGGGAGAAAGAAAGTGTAGGCTCCATTCATTATTCCTGTCCCTACAAAGCCCCACTCCACTGGAAGTCTTTCATTCCCCATATTCTAAGCTTGATGCATATCAGAGTGCCCCTCACTGAGTTTAGAGTGGGGTTTAGTGAGGCTATATGGCCACTCTCCAATTCCCACATATGCCCGGTCCCTGTTCTGGTTAAGGCTATGGTTTTAACAGCAAGGCATGTGGCCAACTAAGATTATTACAGTCCCCTTTGAGGGAGATCAAAGTGTGGCAGAACTCCTCAGGACAGGAAGACGAATGGGCATCAGAAAAGTCCTGCCTGCACCTTTAAGTAGGTACTTCTCCAAAATCTCCCAAAGCCCCTGCTAGAACATCTGGGACATATAAATTGGGCACTTGAGCCCCCTCGGAGCCTTCCGTGAATATCTATCTCCCCATTCAATGTTGCCATCATGGCTTCACTTTAACTGAACTGACCTCCAAGCCAGGATATACAAAAGGCCAAAAGACAAATATAATTCTTAGTCAAAAAAACCCCTTTATTATTATAGATAAGAAAATCCATTCAAACTCAGAGAGTTATTGTGAAAATTAAATACAACATACTGAAGAAAAAAGGTACTTCTTAATCTCAAACTATGCCCAACTACCTTGTCCAGCCAAGCTTCCCAGATAAGCTTTCAACAAACCTCACTGATGGCAACAACAACAGCCGGAGCAGCGCCGTCCCTGCAGGATCAGGCAATGGTTGTTTCTAGCACAAGAAAAGCTATCTCCCTTCATTTGTTCCCACAGGTGGTTTGTGAGTTGTCTGTATGCTGTTTTGCCCCAGCCAAAGGTGCCTGGACCTCATTTTCAGCAGTTGCTGCTAGGCCAGGGAGAGTCTTCACCCAGAAAGTCCCCATCCCCTCCACACCTCCAACCTTACATGACTGTCCTCCAATAAGTGTCCCATGGAGAAGTCGTCTTCTTTTTGGTTCCCTCATTAATTTATTTTAGATTATTTGTTGATTAGAAAGTGATATGTGGTTATGTAGAAATTTAGACAGAGCTCCACAAAAGGGTCAAGAAGCAGAAAAACGAATCAGCCATGCATAATCCCGTCGTCCAGCGGTAACCCGTATTAACATAGTAAGGTATGTCTTTCCTGGCCTTTACTGTTCCATGTTTTCTTGACATGGTTGAGATTCTACTACCTGAAAATTGTAGCTACCATTTTATTGCCTGTTTTTTTTTTTTTTTTTTCCTCTTTAACCATTTTATCCACAAGCATTTTCCATGCCTTTAGGAGTCTTTGTTACCATAATTTAAACGGAGGCATCATATTCCATCTTATGCATGCACTGACATTTGTATAACTTTTTTGGGATAGTAATTCTTAATCTTTTATCATTCTGCACTGAATTTCATGAAAGAGTCTTATACTGTGGTATTACATGTCCTAATAACCCTCTGGGTCTTCGTTGTATGCAAAAGGTTACCTTCATTCATTTGCTGAAGTTGGCACAACCTGGCTCTAAAAAAATTTCCTGTCAACCCCGTGTTTATTTATTTATTTATTGTAATTGAGATGATCTCTCACTCTGTCGCCCAGGCTGGAGTGCAGTGTTGCGATCTTGGCTCACTGCAACCTCTGCCTCCTGGGTTCTAGTGATCCTCTTGCCTCAGCCTCCCAAGTAGCTGGGATTACAGGTGCACACCACCACGCCTGGCTAATTTTTGTATTTTTAGTAGAGACGGTGTTTCACCATGTTGGCCAGGCTGGTCTCAAACTCCTGACCTCAAGTGATCTGCTCACCTCAGCCTCCCAAAGTGCTGGAGTTACAGGCATGAGCCACCACGCCTGGCCTCTCAACCCCATGTTTAAAGTTGGGGCACCTTTAGCTGCATGGCTTCTAAAGCCATCCTATACAACAATGCCTACTGTTGTATTCTAATACGCAGCTTTCCATGCTTCTAACATGCAGCTCTGTCCTCCATGGTATAAGACGACCAGCTCATCCCGGTTTGTGTAGGACTTCCCTGGTTTTAACACCAAAAGTCCTGTCTCCAAGGAACCACCTTAATCCTGGGTAGATTTGAACGATAATGGGACTGTCCCCCTTTAATTGCAGAATTTCTTGCATCAGCAGAAATCTTTCAGCCCCAACAGACAGAAATGAATGGTCACTCTCCATAAGATTCCATGGCTGATAAGTGAGTTATGGCATTCCTTCTGCCAGTGGCATTTACTTATTAATAAAGATGCCTTCTAAATCATGAAGTCGGCCAGGTGCGGTGACTCATGCCTATAATCCCAGCACTTTGGGAGGCCAAGGCGGGTGGATCGCAAGGTCGGGAGATCAAGACCATCCTGGCCAACATGGTGAAAACCCATCTCTACTAAAAATGCAAAAAAGTGTAGCTGGGCGTGGTGGTGCATGCCTGTAATCCCAGCTACTCGAGCCTAAGGCAGGAGAATTTCTTGAATCTGGGAGGCAGAGGTTGCAGTGAGCCAAGATCGCGCCACTGCACTCCAACCTGGCAACAGAGTGAGACTCCGTTAAAAAAAAAAAAAAATCATGAAATCTTCACAGTTTAAAGGAATGAATGCCTAATTGTGGAATTCCCAAACACTGGGACAAGTTGGCAGGAAAGCTATTTCTGGATTAATGGGTCAATCCCACCTTTCTCCCCACTGCCATACCCCTTTCACTTCTCATCTAACTGAATGTATGTTCTGCCATCCCAATTCTTTCTAGCAGACAATCTGCAGTGTTCTATTACAGTTATTGGGGGTCTTTATCCCCTAGGACATCAGTTCTCAAACTTAAGCTAACATCAGCTTCACTTGGAGGGCTGGTTGCTTCACTCCACCCCCAGAGCTTTCATTGATGTGGTATGCGGTGGGGCCCAGGAATTTGCATTTCTAATGATTCACAGGTGGTGCTGCTACTGCTGCTGGTCCTGTGACCATAGTGTGACCCATTGTGTAGAGGTTAGGAACACAACCTCTGCAGTCACGCTGCCTGGGTTAGAATCCTTTCTCTGGTACTAATTAGCTTCACAGCCTTAAGCTAGTTACTTGCCCTCTTGGGCTTCAGTTTCCCCATTGATAAAAGTGGAGATAGTAATGGAACCTCTCTCCTAGGATTGTTGTGAGACAATGAAACTGTGCCTGGACCATAGTAAGCTGCATGTTTATTATTATTACCCTCATGCTCAGGAGAACTGATCTGCTATTTTCCTTCTTTAGACTTAGAGCAAGCTGTAGACATTCAGGGCAGATGCACTCCTACAAGCATTCCTGTAATGCCTGACTACTGGGCAGAGGTTGCAGCTGCCCTGGTTCCCCTAGAGGCTAACTTGCCCTCTGGAGAAGTTTGGATAAGTCAACATTCAGTATCCTCCCTAACCTACCCTGCAGGTTCTTAGAGAGCTTCCAGAAAGTTTTCCAGGAGAATGCACATCAGTGTATACACAAAGCAGCCCAAAGTATTTGAATAACACATGGCCTTCTAAACACCATAGATAAAGCCTTAGTTGTTGGGGAAGAAAGAGCTTAGTTGAAATAGACACATATGGACTTCTTAGTTGAAATAGACACATATCTGAGGAGAGATGAGTTTGTAGCAGGATGCAAAACATACAGTATTATACACCCACACATTCAGCTTGTTTTATTATAATTACTATTTTTGTTAGAGACAGGGTCTTGCTATGTTGCCCAGGCCGGAGTTCAGTGGCTATTCCCAGGCACGATCATGGAGCACTACAGCCTTGAACTCCTGATCTCAAGTAACCCTCCTGCCTCAGCCTTCAGAGTAACTGAGACTGTAGGCACATGCCACCACGCTCATCTTCAACTTGTTGTTGTTGTTGTTGTTTGTTTGTTTGTTTTGATGGAGTCTTGCTCTGTCACCTGGCTGGAGTGCAGTGGCACTATCTCAACTCACCCAAAATCCAACTCCGTGGTTCAAGTGATTCTCCTGCATCAGCCTCCCAAGTAGCTGGGATTACAGGCATGCGCCACCACGCCCAGCTAATTTTTGTATTTTTTGTAGAGACGAGTTTTCACCATGTTGGCCAGGATGGTCTCCATCTCCCGACCTTGCGATCAGCCCACCTCAACGTCCCAAAGTGTTAGGATTACAGGCGTGAGCCACCGCACCCGGCCCCCTTCAGCTTGTTTTGTATTTTTTTCTTTTCTGCATTTAGGAAGGTCATTTGGCTCATCTCCAGTAAAGGGCAACCTTCTGCAGGATAAAAGGAATAGCTCTTCTTCCCTCCAGGAAGCAGAGATAGGCAATTGAGTTTTGTGAATGCCAAACACTTTTCCTGACCTCCAGGGAAGAGAAACTTGATTTCTGTCGCTACTGATTTAGGCTCCAGTTTTCTGTGTTTTTGGTTTTTTTGTTTTGTTTTTTGAGGAGAGGGGAAGGAACAGGAAAGGGAAGGGGAGAGACCAAGGGCTCCAGCTTTAATAAGCCATTAAGGCTCTTTCTGGTGAGCCCTAAGGGCTATTGCTAGTGTTAGTGAAAGAGAGAAGTGGGCCAGTGGGGCCAGTGGCAAACCAGAGAGTACAACGCTGGTTTAAAGGGGGCAGGCACCACTCAGAGGCAATGGATATTTGCCAACTGGGATTTGAGCCCCTGTTGTTAGATCTTAAAATCTAAAAAAGAAAAGAAAAGAGACCAGGAATGGTGGCTCACACCAGTAATCCCAGCACTTTGGGAGGCCGAGGCGGGTGGATCATGAGGTCAGGAGATCAGGACCATCCTGGCTAACACAATGAAACCCCTTCTCTACTAAAAATACAAAAAATTAGCTGGGTGTGGTGGCACATGCCTGTAGTCCCAGCTACTCTGGAGGCTGAGGCAGGAGAATCACTTGAACCCAGGAGGCGGAGGTTGCAGTGAGCTGAGATCACGCCAGTACACTCCAGCTTGGGTGACAGAGCAAGACTCTGTCAAAAAAAAAAAAAAAAAAGGAAAAAGAAAGAAGTCAAAATCTCAGCTTTTTTATAGGAAACCTCCTGATTTTTAAATATTGTCAACCAACTGAAATTTTTAAAAAATACCACGTCAGCCAAACAAAATGTCCTCAGCACCTATTTGCTGCTGGTGTATGATTTCTGGGTTGTTATGAGGGAAAATAAGGCACTAGGGCTTTTCGTGCCAATGGTAAATGAGGTTAGCAGCAGGCAGTTGGGCAGGACAGACTAGGAGGTGGGGAAAAGCAGGAAGCTGGAGCCCCAAATGTGGTCCTTGAGTGGGAGTTATCCCTGCTCAGGAGGGACTTGATGAGTGGGCTCCAAAAGAGGCACACTGAGAGATGCACCCTTCGTAGTCATGAGCCGTGTTGGATCAGAATCCTTGCTGGCTAGCCACCCAGTCTTCAGTGGGTGAGAGTAACAACAACTAACATTTACTGGACACTTACACGGTGCCAGGCATTGTTCTGAAAGTTTTACATCTATCAGTTAATTTAATCATCACAATATGGGGGTGGTGGTTGATATTATCCTTATCTCCATGTAACTTCATTTCACTGGCACCCTACGCTTGCCCCAGTTGACTTTACCAAGCAGGAGCTCCAACAAAGCATGCCACAAGCCAACTAACCACTGTGGGCAGAATGCGCAGTTGGTGGCTAATATGAGTTTCATGCAGCAACCCCACCCTGACACTAGGAAACCTGGGACTCCTAGCAGTGTTTCATAGAGGAGTTCCTGAACCTGTTCTTTGGAGTAAGGAACTGAGCATGTTAATATGCCAGAGTTGGGGCAGTGGAAGTAGCCATACTATTACAATTTGATCACCTGTCACCTTAGCAACCAATAGCCAGAGCCCTGGGTGAGTGACCTACAGGACAGGTCAATTTGATGGGAGGGAGGGCATGGGCTATCTGTGCCCTGGAAAGCTACTTCATAAAGGACGTAGCAGAAAGGGATTTGGGGGGCTGGAGAAGAACCTGAAGATACTGGAGACACAGAGCACAGAGGAGTGGAAAGGGAGGCTAGGAGGAAGCAAAGACAAAGTTGGCCTGCATATAACTTTTCTAAGGGTCAATCTTGTATAGAGGTCATTAGCCTGGCTGGGAAAGAACCACAGAAGGAAGTGGGGTTAGGAAATTCAATCAGACTAAATGTTGGACTGGGGCCCCTGGTCTCTTTGAACATTTTTTTTCCATTTCCTTGCATAACCATAGCCACAGAAGCAGAGGAGGAGATTGTGAATCTGGCCTAAGGTCTTGGTTTATCATTATCTAAATATATATTTAACAAAGGCTTACCAAACCGGGCTTTTTAAAGCTCTGAGTCATGTTGTTTCTGCTATTTTTTTTTTAAGGGAAACGAGCTTGTTGCTTCATCAAATGATGGGTTATTTATTGATGGAAAAAAATAACCAGAAGGACCATTTCCCCATACTGTTTAGTAACTTTACACATACTCGGAAGTCTTATTTACATATCAGCTGAGGACTAGCAGTTACTAAATAACAGGAAATTCTGAAAATGTTTTAGTAACTATAAGGTATCAAGGCTTTTCAGGTAGAGAGGGTTTCATGTCCAATTTGTAATAGTAAAGCTGAAGTTGATGGAGTTTCCTCTCTCAACTACTGAATATGAATACTTTGTACCCACTAGTTAGTTGGTCATTCAGCAATATTTACTGGGCACTCACTGTTGCCATCACTGTGCCTAATAACAACAGCTGCTATTTATGGGGCACTTATCACCTGCCAGACATTGGGTTAAGTAAATTATATCATTTAATCCTGATAACCATCATACTTCGATAGAATTACTACCTGAGGCATTAAGTAACTTGCCCGGGATCAGAGTTCAAGCCAGGTCTCCCTGCTTTCAAAATCTGTGTCCTAAACTATAATAACCACCACCACAACAATGACAACTGACTTCTATTGGATGCTCAACGTGTGCCAAACAAAGCACATAGTGTTGCGTATGCATCATCTCATTTCATCCTTATCATGACTCTATGAACTCATCACTATCAGTATTATTAGCCCTATTTTACACACGAGGAAAATGAGACTCCAAAAGTTAAAGTAATTTGCCCAGGGACACACAGCTGGTAAATGAAAGATCAGCGATTCAAAATAGCTCTATCTGACACCAGAGGCCAACTCAAAGGGTCACCTCCTCCAGGAAGCTTTCTGTAAACCCTCTAAACTGTTTTAGGTGTCCATGCACAAGGTTCACATTGCACCTTGCCTCCTCTGTCACAACATGTTATTAACTTTACAAGGGGACTTCAAAAAGTTGGTGAAAAATGGAATTAAAGATAAAAGTAAAAAAATATATATATAAACTTTATTTCTCAACCTGAGTTCCATCAAGGTGAAGACACTTTTGTAAGCTATAATACCAGTCATTTAATCCATCCCTAAATAATTGACAGTCCTGGGAATTTAACCATGTTATGCAATATTTTTCACATTATTAACTGAAGAAAATTGGTGCCCTGTAAAGATATTTTAATATTAGGACCCAAAGAAAAGTCAGAAGGACCCAAATAAGGACATTAAGGAGGATACCTAATGATTTCTCATCAAAACTCTCACAAAACTGCCCTTGTTTCATAAGCGGAATGGGGAGGAGCATTGTTGTGGTAGAGAAGGACTTTGGTGAAGCTTTCCCTGGTATTTTTCTGCTAAAACTTTGGCTAACTTTCTCAAAACACTTTCATAATATGAAGATGTTATCATCCTTTGGCCCTCCGGAAAGTCAACAAGCAAGTGCCTTGAGCATCCCCCAAAACCTGTTGCCATAACCTTTGCTCTTGACTTGCCCATTTCTACTTCTTGGTAACTATTGCTTCGATTGTGCTTTGTCTTCAGGATCGTGCTGGTAAAGCCATGTTCCATTTCTGGTTACAATTCTTTGAAGACATGCATTAGGATCTTGACGCCACTTGTTTAAAATTTCTATTGAAAGCTCTACTCTTGTCTGCAGCTGATTTGCATGCAATCGTTTGGGAACCCATGGAGTGGAAAGTTTGCTCAACTTTAATTTTACGGTCAGAATTGTGTTAGCTGAACCAACCGAGATGTCTATGGTGTGGAGATTGTTTCTGTTGTTAATTGTCAGTTCTCTTCAATTAGGACATGAACAAGCTGGATTTTTCCTTTACAAGTTGACGTGGATGGTCTGCCACTGTGGACTCCATCTTCAACATCTTCTTATCCCTTCTTAAAACGAGTTGTCCATTTGGAAACTATTGATTTCTTTGGAACACTATCCCCACAAACTTTTCATGAAACATCAGTGATCTCACCATAAAGTTCGTGCTTGTTCTTGCTTCACTTTTAGCAGAATACCTGTCCTGTTGCTCTGATAGGGGCTCTTTTCAAACCGATGTCTTATTCTTCTTAGTGCCTCACATTAGATCCTATTCAGACACATTATAACAAGTTAGTACAAATTTATTTTGATGCAAAACAAATGAAATCCATGTGTGGTTTTTTTCATAATACACATTTTTCATGAACTTTTTGAAGTCCCCTTGTATTATTGCTACTAGTATTGTCAAACACTATACATATATTAGCTCTAGTTCTCAAAAACGTATGCAAAAATACATTATTAGCCTTGTTATCTGGGAAACAGGTTCAGAGAAGTTAAATAACTCACCCAAAACGACACTGCTAGTAGAGATTGTGCTGGGATTCAAATACAAGTCTGTCAGTCTCCATTGAATCAAAGCTCATACTTTCACACCAAACAACACTGTCTTCCTTCATTTTGTATTGAAATTATGTTTATGTATCCATCTGACTCAATAGATCAGAGGTCACCATATATTTTTGGTAAAGGGCCAGATGTAAACATTTGATTCTTTGTGGACAGTAGGACCTCTGCTCTAACTATTCCACTCTGCTGGTGGTAACATGAAAACAACCATAGATAATCCATAAACGAATGTGGAAGTGTTCCAATAAACCGTTTTTTTTTTTTTTTTTTTTTTTTTGAGACGGAGTCTCGCTCTGTCGCCCAGGCTGGAGTGCAGTGGCTGGATCTCAGCTCACTGCAAGCTCCGCCTTCCGGGTTTACGCCATTCTCCTGCCTCAGCCTCCCGAGTAGCTGGGACTACAGGCGCCACCACCTCGCCCGGCTAGTTTTTTGTAGTTTTAGTAGAGACGGGGTTTCACTGTGTTCGCCAGGATGGTCTTGATCTCCTGACCTCGTGATCCGCCCGTCTCGGCCTCCCAAAGTGCTGGGATTACAGGCTTGAGCCACCGTGCCCAGCCTATAAACCTTTATTTATGGATAGTGAATTTGAATTTCATATAATTTTCATGTGTCATGATATATATATTGTTTTTCATATGTCATATTATTATTTTAATTATCTTTTCAACAATTTAAAAATGTAATAACCATTTTTAGCTCACGGGCCATAGAGAAACAAGCAGCATGGTCAGTGGGCCTGTGCTATAGACTGATAATTCCTTGAAGGTAGAGGTTTGTCTTATTCATCGTTTTCTTCAGGATTTAGCCTCAGTGCCCATAGTTGGCGTCCAGTAAATATTTCCTGAAAGACAGTGTAGAATAATGTTTGTGAAGAGCCAGACTTTAGCAAGAGCATGGACTCTAGAATCAGTTTGCTTTGGTTCAAATCCCTACCTTGTCACTTTCTAACTGTGTGAGCTTAGGCAAGTTGCTATTAGGTTACTCTTTCAGCTTTCTCATCTAAAAACGGATGTAATCATTGTAACTACCACATGGGTTGTTTTGAGGATTTAGTGGGTTACTAAAGCACTTAAAGAAGCGCCTGGCATTTTAGTTGTTGTTATTATTATTATTGGAATGAAGTAATACAATCCCATTACTGTCCAAAAATGTGCAATCTTACCAGCCAGTTAACTGAAAATAGCAGGAAGAAATATGAAAGCTTTTGCAAATCAGCACTTTGGCAACTATAGACTTGTTCCTGACATGTCTGGTGTATCCCCATCTCCTATTTTTGACCTGAACTCCTTGGTGACTATAAAGACTCTCTCGAAACCTTCTACCAGGGCTCACAAACTTAAGACCAGCAACGGTATCCATAGCAGATGCAGTTTGTTTGTTCTGCGCAGTGGATTTTTGGTTGGTTTCTGTTTTTGAATTTAACATATTTAGGCATGGAATACACACTCCACCTACTGTAGGCACCATTGCTCTCTTCTGTTTTCAACGCTCAACTTTTCCGCTTAGCCCCTGAAGGCCTTTATGTTTGAGACCTCTGCCCTAGTACTTCTACCCAGAGCCTTCATCAGGGACCAGCTACCTTGTAGTATCTCTTGACTCTTCTATTTGAAATCCAAAGGCCTGCACTCACCTTTCCATTGACCCTTCCTTTTCATTCTCATCTCTTGCCATTTCTGAGCTCGTGCTGTATGCTTTGGCCTTGCCATACTTCATTTAGCCCTTCAAACAAACCATGTTCTTTCTTACCTCCTGTCATTAGCACCTGCTGTTTCCTCAGGTTGAAATATTCTTAACCTCACTTGACTAGGCTAATTCTTCATCATCTTTCAGGTGACTTAGATGTCACTTCATCTAGGAATCTTTTCCTGACACTTTAAGTAAATATGAAAAGCTCTTCCAGCCAGGTGCGGTGGCTCACACCTGTAATCTCTGCACTTTGGGAGGCTGAGATGGGTGAATCATGAGGTCAAGAGATCGAGACCATCCTGGCCAACATAGTGAAGCCCCATCTCTACTAAAAATACAGAAATTAGCTGGGTGTGGTGGCATGCCCCTGTAGTCCCAGCTACCTGGGAGGCTAAGGCAGGAGAATTGCTTGAACCCGGGAGTCAGAGGTTGAAGTGAGCCAAGATCACACCACTGCACTCCAGCCGGGTGACAGAGAAAGACTCCGTTAGGAAGAAAAAAAAAAAAGAAAGAAAGAAAGAAAGAAGAAGAAAAAGAAAGAACGAAAGAAAGAAAAGAAAAAAGCTCTTCCTCTGACCTACACTTCACTGGTGGAGACTAGTTTCTCATTGACCCCATTTCTTTCCTGGACAAAGAGGAAGATTATATTTCCCAGCATCCCTTGCCATTAGATTGGCTTCTGGTCACTTTCAATTTCAAGTCTGGCCATAAATCATGCTGCATGATACTCTGTGAGCTATCTTTCCTTGTTGACCTACAGAATACAGAGGCTCCATTTGAGGATGCTGAAGAGGTCTATGGGATGGTGGAGCCATGAGACAAAAATGGCCTAGTTCCTGAGTCACTGCTTGGAAGAGAGCATCCCAGGAGAGCTACTTGACCTGCATTGGCATCTGACATGAATGATAAACTTCTATGGTGTTGAACTAGTGAGATGTGAGGGTTGTTTGTTACGGAAGTCAGAATGAACTACCTTGACTAATGTATCTTCCTATGTCATAGTACTCAATGAGACTGACTATATTTGCCTGTTTATTTGGCTTTACTAGTCAGTTGAATATAGGCTCCACCAGGGCAGGAAGTTTTAGGGGTTTGTTCCCTACTTTACCTCCAGAATCTAGAGTACCTGGCATTTATTAATGGCTCAATTAATATTTACTGAACAAATAAATACATGAGCATTTAATTCCTTTTAAAACCCACCATGAGTACGGGCATGGTGGCTCACACCTGTAATCCTAGCACTTTGGGAGGCCGAGGTGGGCAGATCATCTGAGGTCGGGAGTTCGAGACCAACCTGGCCAATGTGGTGAAACCCGGTCTCTACTAAAAATACAAAAATTAGCCGGGCATAGTGGCTCACACCTGTAATACCAGCCACACGGGAGGCTGAGGCACAAGAATCGCTTGAACCCAGGAGGTGGAGGTTGCAGTGAGCCAAGGTCATTCCACTGCACTCCAGCCTGGGTGACAGAGCGAGACTCTGTCTCAAAAAAAAAAAAAAAAAAAAAAGTCACCGTGAAAGAGTAGAAAGCCATGCTATGCCATCAGGACCGTACCACTTAATACTGCCCAAGGGAGTAGCTGCCTTGGAAACTGCCAAACCACCAAGTATGCATTCTGGATCACAGCTGACCTTACAAGGCTAATCCTATCAGATCTTACATCTCTGTTAACCTCAGTCATTGCTACCACCCCACCCAAACTTCTTGCCAAGGTCACTGAAGACCTCCATGTTACCAAAACCAATAGTGTTCCTTTTGTCCTTATCTAACTTGATCTTCCACCAGTATTCAACAGAGTTGACTACTCTCTCCTCCAACAGTCTCTTCTCTCAGCTTCTGTGACAATACATATTTTTCTTAATTCTCCAGTATCTGTGACTACTCCTCTTCAGTCCATTTTGAAGACTCCTCCTCTATCCAATGGACTCCTCCTCTATTCAATATCTAAATTTTTGAGTGGCCCAGCACTAGTTTCTAGGGCTTCCTCTCTTCCCTCTCTGCACTCTCACTGAGTGATCTCCTCTACTCCCATGGTATTAAATAAATATCATTTATATGTTGACTTCATCCATATTTATATCCCCAACTGCAAAACTCTACTTTATATGGTAAGCTCACACAATCAACTAGTTAGACATCTACTTGGATATCTCAAAGGCATCTCAGACTTAACCTGTCCAGAAATAGAACTCTTTATTAGTACCGTCTTCTCTACCCCCATTCCCCAAATTTATATATAAATATATATATAATTTATATATAAAATTTATATATAATTTCCTTTCCCAGTCTTTCCTATCTCATCAAAAGGAACAGCCATCTACCAGGCTATTGAAACCAGAAATAGCAAATTGTTTTTGATTCTGCTATCTCCCTCACCTCCAACATCTAATCAGCAAGTTCCATAGTTTCTAGCTCCTCTGCCAAAAATCTCATACATATCCACTCTTTTTAATTTTCACTGCCGATACCCTACTGTAAGCCACCATCACTTCTTGCCTATACTACTGTAATGAATACTTAACTGATTACCCAGTTTATGCTCTCCCTTTCCCTGCAGTCTATTCTGCACACATTAGCCAGAGTAAGCTCTTAAAAGAGTTTCCCTTGCATTTAAATGAAACCCATACTCCTTTCTATGGACTACAAAGCTCTAAATAACCTGGACTTTGTCTACTTCTCCCACATCCTCTGTAGCCACTTTCCTCCAGTCCTACTAGTTATATGTCTACTTTCAGGTCTGTGAGCAAGGTAAGCTCTTTCCTGTCTCAGGCTCCTTACACATGCTGGTTTTTCTGCATGCTGCCTGGAATTTACTTAATTTCCCCTACTGCTTGCTTCTCTTCACCAGACTAATTTTTTAGCAAAAAACATCTCCATATACAAATCTTCCTTCCCTGACTGCAACTTTTTTTTTTTTTTTTTTTTTTGAGACGGAGTCTCGCTCTGCCGCCCAGGCTGGAGTGCAGTGGCCGGATCTCAGCTCACTGCAAGCTCCGCCTCCGCCTCCCGGGTTCATGCCATTCTCCTGCCTCAGCCTCCCGAGTAGTTGGGACTACAGGCGCCCACCACCTCGCCCGGCTAGTTTTTTGTATTTTTTAGTAGAGACGGGGTTTCACCGTGTCAGCCAGGGTGGTCTCGATCTCCTGACCTCGTGATCTGCCCGTCTCGGCCTCCCAAAGTGCTGGGATTACAGGCTTGAGCCACCGCGCCCGGCCTACCCTGACTGCAACTTTTAAGTATCCTCCCCTGTCATCCTATGCAACTTCTCTCCTGTGTTTTCTTCATACATCTATCATAACTTGAAAAGATATGTTTATTGGCTATTTGCTTGTTGATTATCTATCTCCCCCATTGTACTTTAAATTCTACGGGGGCATAGACAACATATATTTTATTCTGTCAATGATAATTGTATTACATAGTACCTAGCACAGTGCTTGGCATATATAGTTCCTCAAAAATATGTGTTGAATGAAATAGCAAGTATGCAGCAGTGTACCTAGCTGGTGTGATTTGAAGAGGATGGCGAGGTTGTCCCTAATCCCATTCTAAAAAGCTCTCTCTCTCCATCCCATTCAACTTACAGCACTATGTGAAACCCTTATTTGAATCAATCCTTTCATAAGGCATCACTTGGGAAACTACAGCCCACGAACCAAATCTAGACCACCTCCTGTTTTTTGTTTTGTTTTGTTTGTATGTCCAAGCTAAGAATGTTTTTTACATTTTTACGTGGTTGAAAAAAAAATCAAGAGATGAATAATATTTTGTGACATGAAAACATGATATTCCTTTTTTTTTTTTATTGGGACAGAGCTACTCCAATTTGTTTATGAATTGTCTATTGCTGATGTCAGACTGCAACAGCTGAGTTAAATAGTTGCGACAAAGACTGTATGGGCTGCAAAGCCTAAAATATTTACTATTTGGCCCTTTACAGAAAAAGTGTGCCAATACATGGGCTAACATATTGTAGGATCCTATGAAAATGCATAAGTTGCCTGAGAAAAGTAGCAAAGTGAGCTATTATCTATCTGCCATCATCACTCAAACCTGGATTTGATTATTTGACCTGTTTTAGTCATTCAAAAGAGGACTGAGAAAAATAGTATACATCAAGAGAAATTTTATAAGGGAAAGAGAGAAAGGCAGGCCTAAACCCTGACCACCTCTGGGGGAAAGAGCTACATTTAAGTTGTCCTATACTTTGAAGTCATGAGGAGAGGCTAGGGAAAGGGGACAGTGGTATTTATGAGGAACCTGGTGAATGAACCGTATGAAGAACAGCGGGTGGGAGGAGGTCTGCCTCCAGGGGAAAAGAAACCTCCAGGAGGTCTGCCTCCAGGGAAAAGTGGCTTCCTGCCCATATCTCCTCCTACGGGTTGACACTGAAATTGCCTGGGAGTTACCGAGGAGGCAGCCCGGTAGAGGCCTAAGGCCCTGCTATGAAGTGGGTCAGGCTTCCCATTCATGGTTTCCACTGTGATGAACTTTGGAAATACTTGGCAATACTTGGGCTGGGAACCTGCCCACTTGAGAGGGGGTGCTGAATGGAAAGTTGTTTGGAGAAGCACGGAGCCTCATGAAAGCCCTGTGTCCCTGGAGGACAGGGGAAGGGGAAAGTAGAACTTCATACGCTAGTCTGCTCTTTGTTCTCCTTTGTACAAATCCTCCAGATTTAGGTTTGGAATAGCCAAGATCTATAAAGTCTCATGGCTTCGAAGTCCTCTGTGACTGCCCTAAATTCAAAACTGGATGATTGGGATTTCCAGCCTCTCCAAACTCCTTTCCTCCACCAAGGGGATGCCATGCCCTGGGCCCGTGAGGGTTTTTCCCAGGAGAGCTGACTGGTGTGCTGCTTTAGCTGTCTGCTTACCCCCCCAGCAATTGCTCTGTACACCCTCCACAGACAAAACTTTCTTTCCCTCCCCCATCAGGCAAATTATTCCTGCTCCTCAGTGTGAGTCACTACACAGTAAGAGCTACCACAAGCCAAATTTCTGCGTCAGCAACCTCAACATGCTGTTTTTTTTTTTGTTTTTTTTTTTTTTTCCAAATGGGTGGGGAAATAGGAAGGAGAGAAGAAGTGGGGAACAGAACAAAGTGAGCAAACCACAAACCAGAGGGATAGCTCTGGTCTTCTACTTCCTATTGGCATGGAAGGGATTTTGATGTGTTAGGCAGCCTTCCATTTGCTACTGACTTTTGTCTCCCTTGCTCTTTATATTCTGTTTGTTCCCTTGTAGATTAAGGAGTTTATTTTTGGCTATGGTGTTAAGGCCCCAAGTGGACCCCCAGAGCCATAACAAAGGGGATTTAGGACAGGAGCCTGTTGAACATTCTCATGGACATAGGTGTAGTCTAATCCTTCAAAGTTGAAGATACTGTTGGAACAATAAACATGGCATCAAGATCCAAGGACAATGTAGGGAATTCATGACAGTAAGAGAACAGGGCAGAGTGGAAGAGCCCTTAACCCTGGTAATAATAATAATATTAGTAAATTATTATTAAAACACTGTTTTGAGACACATGCAGGTATACATACACATATATAAGGTGTTTAATATAAACCTCACAACAACACAATGAAGTAGGTAGTGATATTAATGCCACATCAAAGATGAGAAAACCAAGAGCTCTCATGCAAAACAATTGTCCCAAAGTCTCTAGGTTACTAAGCTAGAGAGTCAGAATTTGAGTCTAGGGATGTGGCACTGGAGCCCATGACCTTAGTCACTATACTGCCAATCAGACAAAGAATTAGTGCTCAAACATTAGTGGCCATTATGATTTTAGATCTGAGAGAATCCTTTGATCAATCTTTTCCTTCCACGGCAGACATTCTGACATGTAGCTCTCAGTGGAAGGGGGGAAAGATAGAAGGAAGTAAAAATATGAGATGTTGTTCATTTCCACCTGTCCCTTGCCCTATCGCTTACATTTAGGCATGTACTTAGCATTGGCTGGGACTGGCAGAGTTCAGTCTGGCAAAATTCTTGGAGGCTGGTACTACAGCTTTCAAAAGCTCCTTGGGAAAAAAAAAAGCTATCTGTGGTTGGATTTTAAAGAATAAAAATGAAGAAAAGGTCTTTGAGTGAAAGCTTCAAGCCGTCTGTGATCCTTTGTGTCTGTATCAGGGATTTGCTGCTCACAGTCTCCTTGCCTCCCACCATTCTTTTTCACATAGCAGGGTATTATAGGACCATTCATACTCTTAAGGGACAGTATACAAATGTTGAACTTTAAAGGAAAGCTTTTGGTAAGAGACAGTGAAGGAAGCAGTGACTCACAAATGGGAATTTTCAACCGGTCAGGACATTCTGTCTGATGCATTTGACCAATGATATGGTATGGAAAGAGTCTGCAATCATCCCCATCTTCAAAATCAAAAGCTGCCTGGGGTAGCTATCATGCTTTCCACTGAAACAAAATTCACCAACAGAAATTTTCTGGTATTGGCTACTGGACAAAATTGCAGTCATGTGTGCCCAGAATCACATTGTAGATTTACGCTATAATGAAGGACCTTTGCTTTACCAGCATAATACAGGAACTGTACTCAATATGCAGTGACAGGACAGTTCCTGGAACATAGACCGTCTACTTGCAATGAAACAATAATCATTAAAACACAGCCTCTCGAGGATGGAAAAATGGATAACTGTCCTGTATTCAAACAGCTGTAATATGATAGATTAAAGTGGGCTAACCACAAACTGGGTGAACAGAAAATTTTTTTTTTGAGTGTCACTCTGTTGCACAAATTGGAGTGCAGTGGCACAATCTCGGCTCACTGCAACCTCCAATTCCCTGGTTCAAGCAATTCTCCTGCCTCAGCCTCCCAAGTGGCTGGGACTACAGGCACGCACCACCATGCCCGGCTAATTTTTGTATTTTTAGTAGAGATGGGGTTTCACTATGTTGGCCAGGCTGGTCTTGAACTCCTGACCTCATGATCCGCTTGCCTGGGCCTCCCAAAGTTCTGGGATTACAGACGTGACCCAGTGCACTGGCCAGAAAAATTCTATATATGTGTTGAGTCATGACTTCAAAACATAGACTGCAGTTGCCGGGGGAAATTGCAACAGACAGAAAGACAGAATACAAGGTATGCCATGATTAGGACTAGGGCTGCTCATTCTAAGAAAGAGCATTAAAAGGCCTGGATACTCTCGAAGAGCTTTAAGCTGAACCTATAGATCAAAGTGCAACCTTTATATACGGAGAATGGATGATATTAATGGTCATGGGCAGAGATCTACATATATAATTATATACAGATATACGTTGCAACTCGAGACCAATCAGCAATTACCATAAAGAATATTAACATTTAACACATAGAGCAATACAACTACATTGAAATGCTAATGACCACCAACTATAGATCTTCCTAACTTCAACATAGCAAAGACAAATGGAAATGTTATAAACCAGTTATAATTTTCTTTTCTTTTCTTTTCTTTCTTTTTTTTTTGTTTGCTTTGTTTTGTTTTGAGACGGAGTCTCGCTCTGTCACTCAGGCTGGAGTGCCGTGGTGCAATCTCGGCGGCTCACTGCAACCTCCGCCTCCCGTGTTCAAGCAATTCTCCTGCCTCAGCCTCCCAAGTACCTGGGACTACAGGCACTTGCCACCACGCCTAGCTATTTTTTTGTTTTATTTTTAGTGGAGATGGAATTTCATCATGTTGGCCAGGATGGTCTCCATCTCTTGACCTTGTGATCTGTCCGCCTCGGCCTCCCAGAGTGCTGGGATTACCAGCGTGAGCCACCATGCCTGGGTAATTTTCATTTTTTAAAGAAAGACTTGTGACCAGCTTTAAAAGGAATGGAAGGCGGTAAAAAGAAAAGATAGGAGCTAAGAAGGGTTAAGCAGGGTTCTACTAGAGTGAAAGTTTGCAGGGAAAAGCTAATGTTATTCTTTAAAATCTGCATCTGCCTAAAATTTTTTGCAAAATATTTTACAAGGTTGTTATGCCAACTACCTGATCAGTTGCCCTACCTGTCCAGTCTTGCGCACCAGAGGTTCTTAACCTGGGGCTTTGGAGGATCCTTGAGGTTACATGCCGAACTCTGTGAGGGTTTCTTTGTGTTGATGAATGTGTGCACATTTTTCTATAGAGAGGAATTGTTCACCTTTTTGATATTAGCTGGGTTATCATGACATTACTTCTTTTTTTTTTTTTTTTTTTTTTTTGAGACGGAGTCTCGCTCTGCCGCCCAGGCTGGAGTGCAGTGGCCGGATCTCAGCTCACTGCAAGCTCCGCCTCCCGGGTTCACGCCATTCTCCTGCCTCCGCCTCCCGAGTAGCTGGGACTACAGGCGCCCGCCACCTCGCCCGGCTAGTTTTTTGTATTTTTTAGTAGAGACGGGGTTTCACCGTGTTAGCCAGGATGGTCTCGATCTCCTGACCTCGTGATCCACCCGTCTCGGCCTCCCAAAGTGCTGGGATTACAGGCTTGAGCCACCGCGCCCGGCCATGACATTACTTCTTATTTTTGCCTTTAGCTATGACATATTTTCCATCAGTGCAATTAAGGCATGTTTCTGACCAGAATAGTGCCTATAAAAACAATTGAAAAAACTTAGAAGATGTAAACTTAACATTCTCTAGAGTATTAGGCTGATACCTGGATCGTGTGGCTCAGTAAGAATAATTTGTCTCACTGTATGATTCCATATCATATCTAGTTAGGGAAGAAAGAAGATGAACCTACACCTAAAAATCACCTACTATGTGCCAGGCACTATCATTCATCTATTAATTCAACAAATATTTGTTGAATGTCTACTGTGTTTACATACATTATTGTATTTTCTAAGAGCCACACAATCAGCATTATTTTCCACATTTTATGGATGAAGAAACGATCATTCAGAGAGGTTCAGAGTGAGAGTAAGTAACTGCCAAAGGTCAAATAGGAAATGTTAGAATGAAGTTTTGAACTTTGGCCTTGCCTGACTCAAAGCATGAGTTACTATCCTTAACCCCATTTTACAAGTAAAAAGACAGGCCTGGGGAAGCAAAATAGGTGACTCAACATCACAAGTAACAAGGTGGTGGGAAGTACCTTGGGCTGCCCCAGGCTTCTGTTCTCTGGGTAAGACCTTCTGAGGAGCCAGCACTCACAGCCTGTATTTGAAGCTCTTCCAAGCACCCTGGCACTGCTCAAATTGCCTTTTCCAGAGCAGGCATGCCTCTATGCTCTTGTTCCCAGGGGAACTGAAACTATTAGATTACAGGCTTCTCTGGCTAAAGTGACAAATGGCTTCTCCAACCAGCCAGCTGCCTTACTGAATCTTCCAAGACAGACTTTCCTAACAGAACAAATGCAAAAAAAGTCAACTATTTGTGACATTACTGTTCGACTTCACATTTTGGCCTACCCCCAGGTTGTGACTGAGAAGTCTGACTTTTGGCTAGCTATTACTGATTTGTAATTGATCATTTCCCCTTTAGCTGCCCTGTAGAAACCTTAGTCAGTGTTTAATGTTAGTTTCTTAAATTAGGGCTGCTTTTGGTCCAAGTCATTCCTACTCACACCAGATCTATTAAAGGTTATAGGCCTTGAGATCAAAGCTCTAATGAGTAGCATGATGTTTCAAAATTGTTCATGAAAAGAAAATAAGGGCAAATGCTTCAGGCTTTCCCTGAGAATAGGTGAAATGTATGTTGCTTCAGAGATCAGACAGAAGTGTTAGCCCCCAACTTCTAGAGGCTAATGATGAAACACCTGACATGACATCACATCCTCTTAGGGTCAGAGTCACATGGCCACACCCACATCCACACTTCTACCATACCCATGGTAACAGTGGGAGCACTGATGCTCTTCTGTCCCCTACATACAATGGCACTCCTAATCCGCCCAGTGCTCGTTCTCTGTTTGTGCGGTGCTCTGGAGTCTTCTGCTTCAGTTATCCAAACAAAATTTCGGGAGAATGAAAAAAGAACTCTTCCTTTTTCACGTCTTAATATGAAATGAAAATGGTGGGAGTTGTTGAACAAGACCTACAGATAGTTTGCCTAGGGCCCTTTACCTCCGGAAGAATAACCTTGGGCTTCAGGAGAGTTCTAAATCACATGGAACCAAAGGGGCAGTAGTTAGACATTTCCTGGGCTGAAGACACCATTGACACTTTCTGGAATTTTGGCCAGTTACAATTTCATTACATCACCATAAGAATACCTTACCTACTCTACCATAAACTTTTAGACTCTACGATTTCTCAGAATCATCACTACCTTCACAGAACCGTTGGGTATACTTCAGGCTTCCTTGGAAACCTGAACAATCCAAGTTCATCCCTTGCTAAGATGACAACCTTGAAAAACCCAGATTCATCTATTTCCAGAAGCCTATTGTACCAGAAAGTCACGCTCTGGATGTGGTGAGGGCTTTTGCTTTTCCAGTGATTACAAATTCCAACCTCCTCTACCCCAGCCCTCATGGTTATCATCATTACTCAAAGTAGCTGGTTGACAAATCCATATGCATATCATTTGACCAGGCGCTTGCTTTTAAAATTAAGCGTTTCCAAAACTCATGTGAACCATGACCTCCAATGTGCCCGTGTCAGGAGGTGGGGCGTAGTGGGAGGTGTTTGGGTCACCAGGGAATATCTTTTATGAATAACTTGGTGGTGTTCTCTTGATAGTGAGTGAGTAAGTTTTCACTCCAATGAGACTTCATTAGTTCTCATGGAAATGAATTAGTTCCCAGGAACATGGGTTTTAATAATACCAGGACATTCCTTTAGTTTTATCTCTTTGCATGAGTCCACTTCCCCTTTGACTTTCCCTGAGATGGTTTGACCTACAATGTGGCCCTCACCAGCAGCTGAGCAAATGCCAGAACCATGCTTCTTGTACTTTGCAGCCTGCAGAACCTTGAGCTAAATAAACATCTTTTAAAAATAATAATAATAATAAAATGGTGTTTGGACAACTTTAAGGAAAATTGAAACCCAAGGTCAGTCTATACTTCTCCAGAGCTATGTTTACTGCAGAGACAGTAGGGGATGTGGTGGGGGTGGGATTAATAATATGATACTTTGAATCTTCTGGAGATTTCTTCAGCATCTCTGAGGGACTTCACTTAGTAGTAACTGGAGTATTGCATTTCATCCAGGCAGCCTCCTGAAGATTTGAATGGCAGGTAAATAGAACCAAGTTCATTATGTAAACATCATTCTTCAACTCCATACACACTCACTGTGTATCTATCTTCTGGGTATAAGACTTTGTCTGCTGAATAACGGTCCGCAAGTATATTTGTTCTCACAATTTTTGGTAGTCTGTCTTCCTTTACTGCTATTTCTCATGATCAGGCTAGAATAGATAAATGGGATAATATCCAGGATGTGCAGGGAAAATCCAGCTCAACTTTCTGCTCAGCATGTGACTCCGAGAACATTCAATGGAACTTACCCAGGCCTCGTGGAAGAGGTGGTACTTGGTCTAGTTCACAGGAAGCTTTTTAGCTGAATCGTACAGTAAGTGAAACAAGCATTTTTTTCTCTTGAAAAGCCAAGATTTTCCAAACCCAGAAATGTATAGGACAGTACTTTTATCTATGACTCTAATAACATTATCTTTCACCCATCAAATGCCACAATAGTGAATTTTTTCCTCGGATAATTGCATATCTAAATGCTAAGTGTATGTAACAATTCTTAAATATGAATCTAACATTGATATGTATTTACCAAAGACTCGGGAGATGTTTCACTACAAAATATGAACCTTAAAGTTTCAATTCACATCATTTACTCAGTTGGCAAACAGAACTTAGAGTTGAAAGTGACGAAATCAGGGATTCTGGATATGCCAGAGATCAGAAGTGTCTTTTAAGTAGAACATAGTAAGATAGAAAGTTGCCCAGCTTACCTAATCCTACTATTTTGCCAAGACAAGGATCTCCTTGGAAAACTAGGGGAAAGTTCAAATGACATCTGGGTAAAGTTCCTGTAGGAGTTCATTCTTTGCTTTCGTAAGTTCATTGTGCAATCCCATAATTCAGGAGAGGTGGCTGTTGGAGAAATGTCATGGGGCCTTACTAAGTGTGTGTCAGGGGGAGTTCTACTTAGTGTACCTAGCCCAAATTCCAGGAAGGAAAGATGCCTTTAGTGAAAGGAATTCCTTTAACATGTAAGCCTAGACTTCAGATTCAGAGAAAAAAAATGAGTTGTGAAACAGTGCGGACTAGATGCTACTGCAGGGAATCCTGACGATCACTTTTGTGTGAGACTGTGTGTGTGTGTGTGTGTGTGTGTGTGTGTGTGTGTGTGTGAGAGAGAGAGAGAGAGAGAGACTCCTTGGTGTGAGGACAGAGGAGCAGAGAGAAAGAGATGTCCTTGAAACGTGTATTCTACGTGTATGCATGGAGCAGCTCATTTTCCTCCTTACTTTCTCCACTTTTACTTACCCCTATCTTCACCTCTAAGCCTAACCCAGACAATCATTTAGGAAATCAAACACTGAGTCACTTTGGAAAGCAGTCCTTTAAGGGAATCTTTAATGCAATCTGTGGCTCAGACCAATTAGTCCATTATCCCTGGAATCATGGCTGATTTAGAACACTTTGCTAGGTTTTTTGACTCACATTGTTCAGTGTAGCTCTTGACTGGATCATAATACCCAAGGCCCGGGAACAGAAGCTCAGGCCCATGGGGCTGTCTGGGTACAAAGGTAGTCAAGGGATTGTTCATCTTCTTTATCCATCAGGGTCCAGAAACCAGGGTCCTCTCTATCTGAAACAACTAGCGTCTGTGCCAGGCTATTCTTCATTGGTATACCACCCCCAGTGAACTGTGGGCCCCACGTGCATCCCCCCAAAAAGAAGTATGTTTATTTAAATTGAATGTGGTAAATAAGCATGGAGGAGAGACTTGGAGACCAAAGAAGGTGAGGGGCTTTCACGGAGTCTCATAGAGACAGAATAAGGAGGGTTTAAAGGAAGGAGACAGTGCCATTATCTAAGCAGTCTGCCTCAACTTAGCCACTAATTTTAATATATTCATGAGTACATTAATCTTTTTAAACTCCTCTGAGTAAAGGCTCCAGCTTCTTTGTCCTTCCCTGCTCCCCTCCACCCCCTGCATCCACCAACCACCTGGTCTCTGGCCTCCGCTGCTGGGTGGGAACTCTCAGAGTGCAGGGTCAGGGCAATCACCCCATTAGCCATACCCTGGGGACAGTCTGGGTCACTGCCCTTTCAGAAAGATTTGCCTAACAGAAGGGGAGGGGTTGGAGGAAGAGCTAGAGAAAGGCATAGAAACAGATTAAGGACAGGAGGGGGAGGGATTGCCATATGGCATAAAGGAGGCATGTTTAAAAAGATTAGCTGCTGTTCAATCAGAAAGACTTGTGTCTGGGGCAGGGGACACGTTAGAAACCTAGAGAATCACAAAGAGCCTCGTGGAGTGAACAATGAATTTCTTTTTTTTTTTTTTTTTTTTTTTTGAGACGGAGTCTTGCTCTGCCGCCCAGGCTGGAGTGCAGTGACTGGATCTCAGCTCACTGCAAGCTCCGCCTCCCGGGTTCACGCCATTCTCCTGCCTCAGCCTCCCGAGTAGCTGGGACTACAGGCGCCCGCCACCTCGCCCGGCTAGTTTTTCGTATTTTTCAGTAGAGACGGGGTTTCACCGTGTTAGCCAGGATGGTCTCGAACTCCTGACCTCGCGATCCGCCCGTCTCGGCCTCCCAAAGTGCTGGGATTACAGGCTTGAGCCACCGCGCCCGGCCCAATGAATTTCAAAAGAAAAAAAAGAAAGAATGTCTTTTAAGTTTATGAGGTGATTTTAAACCAAATCAAGGGAAGTCTGATTTTATGCAGTGGAGAGAATCCATTACCATGAGAACAGCACAAGTTGGCAATATAAGTCACATTCCCAAAAAAAGCACAGAAAAATCTACTATTAATAAACCCACAATGGAGTATTAAATGAATGATAGCTGACATTCAAGAGGCCAATTCATCCCTTGGAGGCCCTGTGAAAGATAGACTCCGCAGCTGAAGAAGAGGGCTGACCCAGCTTTTTCCATTTTTAGGTTCTTGGGCAATGTAGGGAAGAGCTGCTCTCATTTCCAATACCATTGTTCTCTACATGTTCCACCTAGAGAATAATCAACCTACAAAAAATGATATTTTCTAGATGTCTTCTAAAGATTTTGCAAATCAAATTTCTACAATCTACCATGTTATAAATAATTTTGAATTTGTAGGCATAAACAACAGTTACATAAATATCCTAGCCCAGGTTGTAAATGTAATTAGACCTAAGGATCAGAATAAAAGTGGAAACCTACAACAGACTTCAATTTTGCTAAAGTGAAGGGAAGTATTGAGGCAATTACAGGGTACTTTGGGAAACTCCACAGGCAATTGAGAACAAGGCTGACTTGGAAGATGAGCTGCTTTCATGAGGGTCACTTTTAGAGGCACCAAGGCGGTAAGTAGCAAATGGAAAGACAGAAAGAAGGACTTATTCTCACCTTGTAACAAACCACACACACACACACACACACACACACACACACACAGAGAGAGAGAGAGAGAGAGAGAGAGAGAGAAAGAGAGAGAGAGGGAGACGAGGCCTAGCCTGTGAGAGTGATCAGAGCAGATACTCACTGAAGCTGAATTCTACCTTGTCACAGGTAATCCCAGAAACATGTCAGCCAGTCAAGAATCACCGGATGGCATTCAAAATTCAGAATGGCCCCACACAGAGGCAAGATGTTTATGAGGCTCTTTTGGGGTTGACTGCACTACAACAAATTTTAGATGTAACAGAGTAATTTAAATATTTCCCTGGGGACTGCTTTAGAATGGACAGGACATTTTTTAATCACTTGAAGTTGCTGCCAAGGGAGATATTAAAAATGGATGGATCGTTTTGGGTGATTTTAAGGAACTGGCAAAGGACCTGTTGGAAGCATGACTTCACTTTGCTCTTCAGATTCATTGCCAAGGGCAATGACATTACTTTTGCTAGGGGCAAAACTAGTCAGCTTCAGTAACTGTGGCCAAGCAAGCTGCTAGCAGCAATGCCAGAACATTGTTGCTGAGAAAATAGAATTTATATTAAGAATTCCAGGAAGTCAAGAGGTTTCTGGGTAATGCATAAATCGCAGAAAAATTTTTTACACTTTTCAGATCAAATGTTGCCTCTCCAGTGATGTAATAAATTCAAGAGGCCATGAGGCCTTTACGTCTTACTTCAAGCTGCTTTGAAGACCTAATTGTTCATTTAAAGATGTAATGCTCTATTTATCAGAAACACCCTCTCTGAAGCCCTTAAGGAATGACTAGGATGAGGGGACCTCCATCCTTGGATTAGAGCTATTAAGGAGCTGCCTTCTTGTGATACAGGTACTTTCTCCTTCCAGGAGGGGGTCCTTGCTCTTCATAAATGCCCCCTGAGACTTTTTTTTTTTCTTTTAAGATATGGTCTTGCTCTTTTTGCTCAGGCTGGAGTGCAATGGCACGATCTCTGCTTACTGCAAGCTCCACCTCCCGAGTTCAAATGATTCTCCTGCCTCAACCTCTTGAGTAGCTAGGATTATAGGTGCCCACTACCATGCCCAGCTAATTTTCATATTTTTAGTAGAGATGGGGTTTCACCATGTTGGTCAGGCTGGTCTCGAATTCCTGACCTCAGGTGATCCGCCCGCCTTGGCCTCCCAAAGTGCTGGGATTTACAGGCATGAGCCACCGAGCCTGGCCTGCCCCCTAGGACTTTTGAAGCCAGCCTCCTTCCCAGTACCTTGTGCTACCAGAAACTTTATATTCACTAGAAAATGGATTTTTATTAACTTTAGGTCTTCTTGTCTGTTCCTGATGCCATCTTTGTCCCCATCAGTAACATGGATCCTTAAGCTAAAAAAAAAATTATTACTTTATACACTTTAGTTGTGCAAAAATAAGCAAACACAAGAAAAGCACAAAGAGGAAAATGTTAAGTAACTATACATTCACCACTGCAAGATTATCTCCATGTACCACTTAATGGTTTTAATTTTTCCAAAATTCCAGCTATGCCTTTTCATGCTTTCCCCCTGGGGTGCAAGCTCCCCAGAGCCAGCTCAATCTCATTCATAATAGTGTAGTAACTTCTGGTTATTAAAGCTGGCCCATTCTTGTTCTGAAGACTTAGTTCATTTTGTTCTTTAATCTCCTATTTGAGTCAAAGTTCTCCTTCGCCTTACTCCCTCTCTGCTTTTTGTCCCACTCCCTTTGTGGTACATGTGTACTTCTGGGGTTGGGGTCAGAGAAAGAAAGGAAACAATTCACCACTGCGAAGGCTATCATTTGCCACTTCCTCTCATCAAATCTGCAATTGGGCCCACTGTAGAGGAGATCAATGCTAAGCAACACCCCTAAGCACTGGCTGTCCCTTGCATCTTCTAGCTGCTGGCCTCTCTCTGCATTTCTCTGAAGCTTGTGCCTCTTGACTCCCTACTGTGTGTATTTTTCTTGGGAGTAGGGTAGAGCTGGAAAACCCATAGCTCCCAATCTCCTCCAGGGCCCTTGTTTCCATGCCTCTTGGACACCAGAAATTAAAGGAAAATATTTTTGCTTCCTATTTACCTGGCAACTCCATCACCCTATTCTAGAGTTCTTGACCCATTTCCAGTGGCTCTAGGCCTACCTAGTCTGCAAAGCAGGGTTGGTGATTAAGCGGAAGTCTAACCACTGCTGTTCTCTGAGGCCTCTCTCTAGTGGTGCACTGGAACCAGCTCATCCCAGCTCATGAAAGCCAATTGTTAAATTTTCTGAAAATGTGTTAGCCAGTTGATGGATGTCACATTGCTAGCTTGAAATTGGCCATGGTGGGAGTATTTACACAACAGAGATACCTCCAACGAGTTGTTAAACATTCACCAGTACACCATTGCCTCTCTTCACCAAGAAGAGGAGTAGTAGGGATAGGGACAGGTTTCTCTTCACCATCATTGCAGTTTTCTTTTCTTTTTTTTTTTTTTTTCAGACGGAGTCTCGCTCTGTTGCCCAGGCTGGAGTCCAGTGGCACAATCTCCACTCACTGCAAGCTCCGGGTTCACGCCATTCTCCTGCCTCAGCCTCCCGTGTAGCTGGGACTACAGGCGCCCGCCACTGCACCCGGCTAATTTTTGTATTTTTGGTAGAGACGGGGTTTCACCATGTTAGCCAGGATGGTCTCGATCTCCTGACCTCGTGATCCGCCCATCTCGGCCTCCCAAAGTGCTGGGATTATAGGCATGAGCCACCACGCCCATCCTCATTGCAGTTTTCAAAAGGCAAACTCTATTCTCTTTTCAGGCCAACTCTTGGTGGGTAGCTGGGGTGGAGGTGATGATAGGGTCAGTTCAGCTGAAATGGCACCTTTTTAAGTAGCCCTATGGGAAGTGACTGGCCCTGATAACTGGGGCTATTAGATTGCTTTTAATGGCTACCTACCATTTCGTTGTATCAATGAACCATGACTATTGGAATCAGTCTCTCACTTTGGACATTAGATTATATCCAGTCTTTTACTATGTTAAAGAATGAGGCCGGGCGCGGTGGCTCAAGCCTGTAATCCCAACACTTTGGGAGGTCGAGACAGGCGGATCACGAGGTCAGGAGATCGAGACCATCCTGGCTAACACGGTGAAACCCCGTCTCTACTAAAAAATACAAAAAACTAGCCGGGCGAGGTGGCGGGTGCCTGTAGTCCCAGCTACTCGGGAGGCTGAGGCAGGAGAATGGCCTAAACCCGGGAGGCGGAGCTTGCAGTGAGCCGAGATCGCGCCACTGCACTCCAGCCTGGGTGACAGAGCCAGACTCCGTCTCAAAAAAAAAAAAAAAAAAAAAAAAAAAAGAATGATGTAAAGAACATACTTACTGGGGGTTGGTTGTGAAGAGCACCAAAAAAAAAAAAAAAAAAAAAAAAAAAGAAAACATACTTTTACAGAAATCTTGTGTTTGATTAAATAAGCCCTCAATAAATGTTGGCTATTATTACAATTATGATAATAAAGAGGAGGATTTTTAAGTAGTTTCCAGGCTCAGTTGAGGACATGGATGATACTTATCACACCTTTCCACTTACTTTTCTCATCAACATCCTTAATTCTGGCAGTCAGAATTATATCCCCCAGGCAGGAAATTGGAAGCTTCCTCTCTGGGAAATTTGATTGGCTTAAGAGAAAAGGCCCGGGCCGGGCGCGGTGGCTCAAGCCTGTAATCCCAGCACTTTGGGAGGCCGAGACGGGCGGATCACGAGGTCAGGAGATCGAGACCATCCTGGCTAACATGGTGAAACCCCGTCTCTACTAAAAAATACAAAAAACTAGCCGGGCGAGGTGGCGGGCGCCTGTAGTCCCAGTTACTCGGGAGGCTAAGGCAGGAGAATGGCGTGAACCCGGGAGGCGGAGCTTGCTGTGAGCCGAGATCCGGCCACTGCACTCCAGCCTGGGTGACAGAGCGAGACTCCGTCTCAAAAAAAAAAAAAGAATTAAAAAAAAAAAAAAGAGAAAAGGCCCACAGATACTAATAATTGTAGGGTCTGCCAAGGAAGTGGCCACGTCCACCTAAGGACATAAGACTAATCAATCAATAATTGCTCCCTGCATTTCCCCACACACAGATTTTCAGTTTCCACACTCCTAAATACAAATGAATAGTTAAGGATAGTCAAGCACTGGAGGAAAGTCTTTAATAGAATAAAAGAATATGAGACAAACATTGAAAAAAGGAACTTGGAAGAAATAGAAATAATGTAGGTAGAAGAAGAAGCCATACAAATCCCTATAATTAACATTTTCAGAGAGATGCGTAGATACATCATGTCCATGAAACATGGATCCTAGAAGTAAAAAAGAAACATTCTAAGAATAAGAATGGAATTCTGTCTGTGTCAGGGTGGTGCATGGTCCACAATGAGAAACAGAGATGCTCAGGCTGTGCCCTCAAGATGACCAAGTGGGAGACAGCAGCACCAGTGGTGGCAGAAACCCCTGACATCAAGTTCTTTGGGAAGTGGAGCCCTGATGATGCACAGATCAGTGACATTTCCCTTCAGGATTACACTGCCGTGAAGGAGAAGTATACCGAGTACCTGCCTCACAGCATAGGGTTGTATGCCACCAATTACATCCACAAAGTGCAATGTCCCATCATGGAGCACTTCACTAACTCAATGGTGATGCGTGGCCACAACGGCAAGAAGCTCATGACTGTGCCTTGTCAAGCATGCCTTCAAGATCATCCACCTGCTTACAGGCAAGAACCCTCTGCAGGTTCTGGTGAATGCCATCATCAAAAGTGGCCCTGGGAGGACTCCACATACATCGAGCAAGCTGAGACTGTGAGAAAGCAGGACGTGGACATGTCCCCACTGTGCCATGTGAATCAAGCCATCTGGCTGCTGTACACAGGTGCCAGTGAGGCTGCCTTCCAGAATATCAAGACCGTCACTGAATACCTGGCTGATAAGCTCATCAACACTGCCAAGAGCTCTTCCAACTCCTATGCCATTGAGAAGAAAAAGCTGGAGCTTATGGCCAAGTCCAACTGCTGATTTCCTGGCTGTAGCCCATTAAACCTGTCTGCCTTTCAGGGTGGCCCCACACACACACACAAAAAAAAAAGAGAAGAAAAGAAAAAAAAATGAGCTCTTAAAAACTCAAACTACTTGAATAGAAATTTTTTAAAAATTAAAAGTTTATTTTATAGGTATCTATGGATATATTTTTAATTAATCTCTAAGAATGTAAAACAAAAGTGCAAAGAGTTGGGGAAAAGAGAAAAAGAATAGGAGAATTAGAGAACCAATATCCATTAGGAATGCCCAGACAGAGAACAGGAAAATAGAGGGGAAGAAATAATCAAAGACATAATAAAAGAAATTTCCCTCCAAACAGAAGGAAATGAGTTTACAGACTAAAGGGCCAACTATGTATTTATTATAATGACTATATGACACAGAGACACATTATTGTGAAATTTCAGAATGCTGAGGATAAGGTCTCCAAAAATTTACCTCTCACTAATCATTTCTCAGGAAGCCACCAGAACATGTGCTCTACCAATACAAGGGAGTGGCCAAAGGAATATATGGGGTCCAGGAAGCAGAAGGTTGAACACAAGAGACTGATAAAGAAAATTCCCAGGATGGAGGTGAAAGGAAAGCCCAGGAAGAAAGCTGTGCTGTGGGTTAGGGATAGGTAGATGGAAGGGTCTGGAAAGATGTATCCAGGAAAAAGATGGAACCAACAAATTACCTGATATGTTGGCCATATTGAGAAGAGTTTTAGAGTCCTTTTGTAAAGCCTGGGGTTGGGTTAGTACTAATAGGCACAAAAAACTAAGCTAGTGAAAAAGAAAATCATCATTAATTCTTTTTTTTTTTTTTTTTGAGGCGGAGTCTCGCTCTGTCGCCCAGGCTGGAGTGCAGTGGCTGGATCTCAGCTCACTACAAGCTCCACCTCCCGGGTTCACGCCATTCTCCTGCCTCAGCCTCCCGAGTAGCTGGGACTACAGGCACACGCCACCTTGCCCGGCTAGTTTTTTGTATTTTTTTTAGTAGTGACGGGGTTTCACCAGGTTAGCCAGAATGGTCTCGATCTCCTGACCTCGTGATCCGCCTGTCTCGGCCTCCCAAAGTGTTGGGATTACAGGCTTGAGCCACCGTGCCCGGCCTAATCATCATTAATTCTAAGAAAAACTAGAGAACTGTTTGTATGTAAGGAAGGGAAAGGGTTAGAAGGGAAAAACCAAAGAACTGTGTGTATGTAAGGAAGGGAAAGTGTTAGAAGGAAGCTAAATCATCATATCACATACAAGAAGTGAATTTTTAAAAACCACTTAAAATTTATATATCAGCAAATAGCAATATAAGCTATAATTCCAGAATTTAGAGTTCCATACCAAAGCAAAACCATAAACCAACCAAGAAAGATAAGAATGGTTGCCTCGGCCGGGCGCGGTGGCTCAAGCCTGTAATCCCAGCACTTTGGGAGGCCGAGGCGGGCGGATCACAAGGTCAGGAGATCGAGACCACAGTGAAACCCCGTCTCTACTAAAAATACAAAAAATTAGCCGGGCGCGGTGGCGGGCGCCTGTAGTCCCAGCTACTCAGGAGGCTGAGGCAGGAGAATGGCGGGAACCCGGGAGGCGGAGCTTGCAGTGAGCCGAGATCGCGCCACTGCACTCCAGCCTGGGCAACAGCGTGAGACTCCGTCTCAAAAAAAAAAAAAAAAAAAAAAGAATGGTTGCCTCTTACAAGTGGGACACAGGGATTGGGAGGATGGAGGTAGCTGTTGCTGTTTTTTCAACATACGACTTTGGGGGACTATCTGTTCAGCTATATGCATGTATTACTTTAGTAAGAGTAGTAACTGCTGAATAGTGTTTTGTGGAGTTTATATAATATAATTCAAATAAAGCTCTTAGCACACTACTTGAAGCATATTAGTGTCATTTATTTATTTAGACAGAGTCTTACTCTGTTGCCCAAGGTGGAGTGCAGTGGCATGAACACCGCTCACTGCAGCCTCAATCTCCTGGGCTCAAACGATCCTCCCACTTCAGTCTTCCGAGTAACTGAGAATATAGGTGTACAACATCATGCCTAGCCTTTTTTTTTTTTTTCCAATTTTTTGTACAAGTGGGATCTCACCATGTTGCCCAGGCTGGTCTTGAACTCCTGGGCTCAAGCAAATCTCCTGCCTTGGTTTCCCAGAGTGCTGGGATTACAGGCATGAGCCACCATACCCAGTCAAATGTCACTATTTAAACTCCCTGTTATATAGTATGTACTAAAAAAAAACGTAAAGTGGAAAGTAGTTATAATATTAGCTATAGAAAGCTACGTTAACCAGCTCTATAGTGTTGGAAATCATGTAAGTCTTTGGCTTTCAGCCATTTTAGATCATCAGGGCTACTTCCTATCTTCTATTCACACACAAAAATTGAGAACTTTACTATCACCTCCTTTATTCTTGTAAGTCAAGAAAGACAATTGTGCCTTTGTCCTTCTGACATTTAGCCCAGAAGTAAAATGGGCTACAACACAAATAAATGACCTGGTTTTGTTTTGTAAAGCACATGAAACCTTGATGTCTCAGACTGGATAGATTTTTCTCCAACTTTGCAAAGGTACTGATACTTCTATTTGCAAGGCTGAAGACACTGGCTTTCCTGATAGCTGAGCAACCAAAACTTTGAACTCTCAGGTTAAGGAAATTAAATCTGAAAAAAACAGCTTTAGGATCTCCTATGATCTTCTCCACATCTAGAAGTGTACCTGGGGAGGTTTTCTCCCCAAGACTTCCCACATCCAAAAATCTTAAATTCTGCTTTATTTGTTTATTTGTTTGAGTTTTTTCTTTCCTTCTATTTAATTGCAAACTAGAACTTTGCATTGAGACAGTTCGATTTTGATTAAAGGCCTAGTCACACACAATTTGGATAACATTTCTTATTCTCCAACTGAGTCGAAAATTTGTAGAATAAAGACAGCATATAGGTGATGTGGTTTCCAAAACAAGTCTGGACTGTGGTGTCAAATAGTCCTGGGTTTGAGTCTCAATTCTACCACTTCGTGTCACCTTAAGCAAATTACTTAACTTCTATGCCTCAATTTTCTCATCTGGTAAATGGAGATAGTAATAGCATCCACTCGCTAAAATTCTTGTAAAGATTAAATGAGATATGGCATGACAATCACTTCTCACAGTGCTTGGTGCATAGTAAACACCAGAAAATTGATAAGCAGTTTTCTTTATTCCTCTTATCTCTCTAGAAAATGAAACCAATCCTTTCTATTTGAGGTATGGCAATCAAAAGGTACCCAATCATTGGATAAAGAAAATGTGATAGGTATACACCATGGAATATTATACAGCCATAAAAAAGAACGAAATCATGTCCTTTGCAGCAATATGGATGCAGCTGGAGGTCATTATCCTTAGTAAGTTAATGCAGGAACAGAAAACCAAATACTGCCATGTTTCACTCATAAGTGGGAGTTAAACATTAGGTACACATGGATATAAAGATGGCAACATTAGACACTGGGATCTACTAGAGGAGGCAGAGAGAGAGGATGGAGGCAGGAGCTAAAAAACTGCCTGTTGGGTACTATCCTCACTACCTGGGTGACAAGATCATTCATACCCCAAACCTCATCATCATGCAATAAACCCACATAACAAACATGTACTCTCAAAATCTAAAATAAATGTTTAAATTACAAAAAAAAGTTACCCAATTGAGCTTTAGATATATCATCCAAACTGGAAAAGTTTAAAAGTTGGAGGTAGCCCAAATTATCAAAATTAATACTTTTCATTTCTTCAACCCGCTAAAAGGAAAGCTATTTTTAAAAATTCAACTGTGGTTTCTCAACGTGTCTCTGGCGCCCACTAGTGATAAAACACATGAATTTTCTCCCAGTTTCTGGGTGCATTTTGAAAATACAGTCCAATATTTAAGCTCTAAACTGGAAGTGAGAGATAATTCTTTAAACTTCAGCTGTGATGTTTGTTTTTTAAACCTTGACTCAAATCAAGATGTTACATATTTTATCTGTGTTTACCCTTAAAACTCTGGCTGCTGAAAGCACGCACACGTGCACACACATTTCCTGGGTCAAATTCAGGTCAAACTTTTGAAAGAAAATAGTTCTTGTCTTAGACTTGGATTCTCTACTTAGACTGGGATGAAAATACAAGATGACCTAATGAAGAACTAATAACGCACCAGTAGTTACAACCTTGGAGATTACCAGGTCAGATCTATAGGAACCACACAAGAGCTGAAAAACTCCAACTACAGATTGGCACTGGTAGTTCACACGGATAACTTTGATGCAGAAAATAATCTTTCATAGCCTGCACTGAGGAACTTCTGGGAAAAGTCATTTGAAGTTCTGTTAATTATTCAGCAAATTATTTTCATATTTTACTTTAAATCGACATTACTTAGATTGTCTCTTTGTAACTGAATGCTTGAGAAAGATTTAAAAGAGCTCAAGACAGCTACATTTTCAATTAAAAGACAATCACAGAACCTTCTAATTTGGATCACCATGCAACATCCGGCCTGGGGAAAAAGGAAAGGCCATTTCCGATTCCAGTGGCTTAAGAAATTTCTGACGTAAAAGTTCTATTAAATGTTTATTTAATAAAAAAGAATGATTAAATTATTTGTTGTCACGCTTCATGTTGCTTCATGATATTCTCTGCTTTTTCCTTCTTTGTGTTCTTTATCTATTGCCATTCCTTTTCCCTACACCTCTGTCGAATCAATTCTGCTTTATCTTACAGGGTTGGGAATCAGATTTCAAGTTTCCCAAGACACCACCTCCACAGAACCATTGAATTTACATCATCATTAAATAGTGTATTCCAGAAAATATGACTAAATAACCAAAGTTGCCATAGTTTCAGAGCTTCTAGGAAGGGAGTTGCCTTTCTTGGCTCTGCTCTGAAATATGCTCCCCAACATGACTGATTTTGCTTTCTCTTTGTTGGACAATGCAGCCTGCACCATATTCGCTACACCTCCCACGTTGCCTAAGACCTCAATTATTATAATTTTGTTCTATCTCTGCATATTTGTCAATTGAATGCAATAACGTATTGTACCCAGTAAATAGTGGCCTGTACCCATCCAGCGCAAAGCACAGAATGCACTGGAGAGTTAATGGAGTACAGAGAAAATGTTCTGGCAGTGGGGATCATCTGAGAAAACCTTCAGCTAATGAACTGGGGAGCTGGTTTTGCCATTTGGGATATGAGCCTCCCCAAACTACCAAAATGCGACTTTACTTTGCCTACTACGGGTCATAATGATAACAAACAATTTAAAAAAAGAAAAATCAACAAAGAAATAGATCCTAGGTCTCCCAAAATACACCTGAATAAAGGCTAGAAGACACAAAGGTATAAACCTTGCTTGTAAAAATCTAACCCTACTTTTTATTTATTTATTTATTTATTTATTTATTTATTTATTTATTGAGACGGAGTCTCTCTGTGGCCCAGGCTGGAGTGCAGTGGCGCGATCTTGGCTCACTGCAAGCTCCACCTCCTGGGCTCACGCCATTCTCCTGCCTCAGCCTCCCAAGTAGCTGGGACTACAGGCGCCCGCCACCACACCTGGCTAATTTTTTGTATTTTTAGTAGAGACGGGGATTCACCGTGTAAGCCAGGATGGTCTCAATCTCCTGACCTCGTGATCCGCCTGCCTCGGCCTCCCAAAGTGCTGGGATTACAGGTGTGAGCCACCACGCCTGGCCAAAATCTAACCCTACTTATAAAAGTCGTCATATTGAGCAGAAACTATGTCTTGACTGAATTTTTTGTATCTTCTCCCGAAGCCAGAAAAGTGCTCTCAATGAACGCAAGTGAGCATTGACAGATGAACTTGATTGTCTCTCTCTTTGTTAGGGAAAATTACAATTACTGAAATGGTTGTGAAATTTTGGGACCCAGTTCGGCCCATTTCAGGCAGAGGGGTTACCCACTTCGAGGAAAGTGCTAAGATTAGCCCAGTTTCCTATGACTTCTGCACCACTTTAATTTCTGCTCATTACAGAGCAAGACCCTGAAGGGCTTTTGGAGCCCTTGAAGAAAGAATCAGTCATGCTTAGTAGAATTTTAGTGTTAAATGTGTTTTATTGTCTTCCTATTCTTTTTTAAATTGAGAATTCTCATAAAGGAAATAAGCAGTTCCAAGCTTACAAATAGAGTCGGTTCGAAAAAGTGTTTGCAAGTCAGTTTTTTGAACTCACATTTCATTTCCCCAAGGATCAATAGTGTAAATGTTGACTAGGTTCCAAGTCCAACCCGCAAGAGTTTCTCTAACCTTTAATGTTGATGAAATACTGAATCTTGGCCAAAGAAAATAGCAGAAAATGACTGTAGCAAAACCAATAATTAAATGAAGCAGAAATAAATTGAATAATAATTTTTTTTCTCTAATGTTAATGTTTGGAGCAAAACAAGTTTAATTGTGGAAGAAGGTGGAAGTAGGTGGAGACTTTTGTAGCAATTTAAATTGGGAGGCTTTTGGGTTTCTTGAGGAGCTATGCACTTGCTGGCTCTGGTGCCTTATTCTGCTTTACTGCTAATCTTCCTCTCCTATTTCAGAGTGAGGTTCATGGTGCTCAAGAGTTGACCATCTGGCAGTTAGTGGATCTTGGACTACCATGTTCAAACTCCTATTACTCCACTTGTTTTATCACTTTGTTACTCATTGCAGGCTAGTCTGGTGGTTTAATAATTGTACAGTTACATGTTTTTTAAATTTATAGTCATGTATTCTTTCATTTATGCCCACAGTCGATTGTTGGCTAAAGACAAGAAACACCAGACTGCTGTTGAAATGCAAGTGAATAAGGATAAGAATGATAGTGATTCTGAAAATTCGTTTTTGCATGAGCTGAATTGTGTTCCCTACCCCACAACAAATGCATATGTTGAAGTCCTAACTTCAAGTACTTCCCATTGTGTCTGTGTTTAGAGATAAGGTCTTTTAAGAGGTAATTAAGTTAAAATGAGGTCATTAGGGCAGGCCCTAATCCACTATGACTGGTGTCCTCATAAGAGGAGAAAATTTGAACACAGACACACACAAAGAGAAGACCATGAAGACACAGGGAGAAGACAACTATCTCCAAGCCAAGGAGAGAGGCCACAGAAGAAACCAATCCTGCCAACTCCTTGATCTTGGCATCTAGTCTCCAGAACTGTGAGAAAATAAATGTCTGTTGTTTAAGCCACTCAGTCTGCGGTGCTTTGTTATAGAAGCCCTAGCAAACCAATATATTGTCTGAAACTGCTATTTATCAGATTCCTAAGTGATAACAATCTGATTTTAAAAAATTACATAGTACATTAAGCTAGCTCTCATACTTTAAACATCAAAGGCAAAACTAAAGGTATAGTAACAATTATATCTAATTTGGCTCTACATTTCTTGGGGAAAAAAGAATAAACACATTTGCTATATTATTGGTGAAGAAAGTCTGGAGAAATAGTATTTTCTTCTAATGTCTTCATTAAGAAACACAATACTAAAATTATGTAAATATGTGAACTTATTTTTACAATACGAAATGCAACAATTTCCAACAGCATGACATGAAAGCAGTTTTTGTCTAGTTTTGATGCCATAATATATAACTGCTTTTGACATTTTAATATACGTTCAGTATCAAATAAAACATACTGTAATATTATGTTTATAGTTGTCAAAAGTTATGTTCATTTTGCATACTTTAAACAGTGTGCATCACTCAAATAAGGTAAATCCATTTTTCCTGTATTTTAAATAATATTAAAAATTGCATTAAAATATATTTTTAAAATGTTAGCATTGTGGTAGGAAGCCTCTGAGATTGCCCCCAGTGATTCCCATCTCCTGGTATTTGGGCCCTTGTGTAATCCCAACCCCTTGAGTGTGGGCTGAATCTAGTTACTTGCTCCTAACTAGCAGAATATGGCAAAAGTAATGGGACTACACTTCTGAGACTAAGTTATGATTTCTCCCTTGCTTTCTCTTTCTCTCTCCTTTGCTCACTCTGAAGGAAGTCAACTGCCATTTTATGAGCTGTGAGCTGCCCTATGGAGAGGTCCACATGGCAAGGAACTGATGTCTCTGGCCAACAGCCAGAGAGGACTGAATCCTCCTAGCTACCACAGAAGTGAGTTTGGAAGCAGATACTTCCCCAAGCTGAGCCTTCAGATGAGACCACAGACCATGCACTGCACCTTGATTACAGCCTTCTGAGAGACCCTAAGCCAGAGGCAACCAACCTCACCATGCTCAAATTGCTGACCCACAGATACCATGAGATAATAAATGTTGTCTTAAGCTACTGATTTTGGGGTAATTTGCTTTGAAGCAATAGATAGCCAATGCAATCTTCAATAATATAATGATCTAAAATAAAATATTTTTGTTTACTTTTTATTTTATTATGGCAAGAATGAGAAAATCTCTGGAAAATCTTTGGATTGTACTAGCCGGGAATGATCACAAAGGAAGTAATTATTTCCCCTAGACCACAGTTACCTGAGGGCACTGGTTAAAAATTCAGAAGTCTGAGGCCTACCCTGGAACTACCAGATCAGAAGATCTAGTGGATGAGTCCAGAAATCTGTATTTTAACAAATCCCACCCCACCAAGCAAATCCAAAGCTCATTGAAATGTTAGACTTATTTTTTTTTTCAGAGAGGTGTTTATACAATTTAACTGTTCTCAACCTTAGCTGTGCATCAGACTCCTCTTGGGAGTTTACTCAATCCTGAATTCTACTCCAGACTCGTTGAAGCAGAGTCTTTGAGGATAAGCCAAGGAATCTGTGTTTTGAAGGCTGCCTAGTTACTTCTGAAGAAATTCCTTAATGGCAAGCCAGGCCTGATCAGGAAATATCACTGAATCATTCTTGGCTTGTGCCACCCACCTATTCTGTCCTTTTACTTGGAATATAGTGCTTATACTATCTTATATCTTATCAGTCCAGGAGCCTGGGTTTGGGGGAAAGGCCCTTGGACTACAAGTGACAACGTTCAGTAATATCAGGGTAGGAGGAAAGCACATAAATGAGTATTGTACATATTCTACAGTTCTGGAGGCACCCGCAACTCAGGTCACATGGACCATAAGAGAAAACAAGGACTCCATCACTAACGGTATCTGGAAATCTCCACTGTGGCCTGATGAGGCATGACTGTCAAGCAGTTTGGCCTGTCTAGTAGTTGACCCCTGGCCTTTTCTTTTTCCGCTATATCCCAGTGAGAAGGCTAATGAGATCGGTGATAACAACACTATGCCTTATTTCGGGGGTCCTGTTACAGTCAAGTTCTATGTTAAAGGCTCAACATGCAAGGACTCATTTAATACTCACCCATTAACCTTGCGAAGGAAGTACATCAGTAGTCTCTATTTTATTCATTAAGAAAGTAAGGTTCAGAGAGGTTGTGTGGCTTGCCATGAGTTACAAAGCTAGAAAGTGGCAGAACTTGAACACAAACACCAGTCTATTTGACTTCAGAGGCTGGGACCATAAGCATGAATTCTTTTATTTGTAAGATGATACCACTTGTTTCCTTTGGCTAGTTTGTTGACCACTTAGCCTAGCAATGGCCACAACTGGAACTGTTTCTTTTATTTTAGCTTCAGAACTTCCCAGGTGGGGTGTCAAGTTGATCTCAGCTGGCTGCCAGCCCTGGCTTTAAGCTCTGAAGATCCTTCAGATAAGAACTGTTCTCATAAATTCTGGCTCCTGGACTAGTTAATGGGGACAGGATGAAAGGCTCCAGAGTAATCCTTTAAGCTCTCCTAGGGAGTTGCAATGGTATCCATCACCAGACCTGTTCCTGAGACACTGGCATTCCTGAGACCCCAGGCCATTCAGGTAGAGTGGCAACTGGCTCTAGTATAATCAGAAACTAATTGTCTTGTTAACTCTTTGTTCCAGTGTCAAACTGACACTCATAATTAGCTTTGAAAGCAACACAGGGGCTATGGCTGGCCATTGCATAGGAGGCATAAAGGAGGAGAAATTTACTCAACAGTGTCAGTGGGCAAGTAACTCATCTCTCTCAGGAAAAGACCCTGACTCTGGCATCCCTCTCCTGGGTGTCCTTATGTATAGCTGGAGTAGGTATCAATCACTCCACTGGGCTTGGGGATCCTACCTTGGCTCTGACCTGGCCCAAGGGGCTTTCTCTACTGGTGAGAGCCCCAAAACTGGTGTTGTGCTCCCTAGCTGACAGAGCCCTACCCTTCTGAGCCACCTCAAGGGTCTTTTGGAAAATCTGCCTCTGTGAACCAGAGGAACCAAGGGCCCGTAAGAGAAGATTCTAGGAGTTCTCGGGTCCCAGTAATTGTGGAGCAAGACTGTCCACAATAACTCATTTCCTAGCCTCTGGAAACTAGGGGGCATTGAAGATCATTTTAGCAGGGAGTGGAAGAGAGGCTCCTCAGACTTATGTGATCCAATGGGTCAGATTTGCCCGACCTGGGGATTAGCTGAGACTGCACCTACTCATAACCGCTCACTTGGTGGACTCAGAAGAGAAAACAGAAATAAATCCTATGGGTCAGGGAGACTGGCTGACTATATCATAAAAGCCCATGCAAGGCAAGAGGTTCTTGAAACTTGGAGTTAACTGGGATCTGTCCTACTTCCCTGAAGAAGTTCTAAGCAATTGGCTTTGGAACTCCAAGGACTTAACAAAGAAATCACTGGGAGACCAAAGTCATCTTGGTTAGTATTCTGAAAACAAAGTGAGGTCAAGGTTCACATGTCAGTGTTAAACATCAAGGGCTAAGGCTAAGCTAGAGTTTCCCAGAGGTTCCTTGCAAGCTTTTGGGAACCTCAGAGAAGATACAGCTCACTTTCTGATGATTACCTTAAGCAGCAAGAAAGGCCAACTTGTAGCACTCTTGGGCCTGAGAGCAAAATTTTAGTAGCTGCTCCTGGGTTTCCTGGAATTACTCACACTTGATGCCTAGTTATTCATGGCCTAAAGTAAGACAGAAATGCCTCAGAGGCAGCATTTCTGAAGAAACAACCTAGGTTTGTGTCTGTGGGAACTTGGGGAATAACTGGGTCCCTGGAGGTTAAACAGCTACTGCTCCCAGGGCAGTTTTCCCAAGCATTGCCAGATTTCTGGGTTGTCTTCAGATTCAGTCTAAGAAGAGGGCGCCAAGTGACTTAATCCTAAAGGGACAAAAAAAAAGGTGGTAAGGAAGAGGCCTCAGGGCAGCTGTATCTTGTGCTAAACCCTAGGTAGTCCAGTCCCAGCACTCACTCTCAGTTCAAGGAAAATATAGCAAAATATAGAAAACATTAAAATGGCGTAGGTTGGGTGTGTGTGTGTAGACTTTCTTAGTTTCTATGTCCCCAACTCAGAAAATGGTGACTGTTTATAACAAATCTCAGTTAAAGTAACACCTTTGATTATGGATATAAGCCATTTCCTACCATCCTGGATAAGTGCTGCTTGCATTCAGAATGTGACTAAAACTCTCATGCCTTACTTGTTGCATTAGATTTATGGGATTATGGGATTTTGTTCTGGGACCAGCTAGGTCTAATTAAAATGTTAGGACTCCTAGGAGACTGGCTGTGGTTTGCACAGACAGGAGCTTGAAAAAATGCTGCTGTGAATGTGTTCCCAGCTCTGCAGCAGTGGAGACACAGTCGCTGGCACTGAATGCTCCAAATGTCAATGTAGAGTTGTGGTCTTTGTCCTTGCTGCCCCAAATCCCCAACCGTTAATTTATTGGGTTTTGTTAGAACACACTCCCACACTGAAGGACTCAAGAGCTGAAGTGACTGTTCTTGCCTTGCTTCATGGCCCCTGTGTGGGCATGAGTTCTGTGCACAGAGGTCCTTCCTCCTTCCCTCCCTCCCTCTCTCCCTCCCTCCCTTCCTCCCTCCCTCCTTCCTTCCTTCCTCCCTTCCTCCCTCCCTTTCTTCTGTCACTGGCCTGAGTGCAGTCCTGGAACAAGGACCATGACCCTGAGGAAAAGAGGATGACGTTTCTGGGAAGGGCCGGAAGAAGGGTGTCTTCTCACTCCCAGCTGGCGTCTGCCACCACCTCACTCCTCAAATACTGGGGTTCACCTGACTCTCTCCCCAGCCTTTGCCCTGGAGGAGTAAAATGGGAGAGGAGAAATCCCATCCAGTCCCATGAGGTCAACTAATACCCCTTAACCCTGGTGGCCGTCCAGCCCCCATGTCTCACCTGGGCTCAAAGCCAAGATTCCCAGTTTCTTGCTCAACGTGTCCACTATCTAGCACCCCAAATCCAACAAGTCCAAACAGACCTTGTCACCTGCCTCCCCTAACTCCCCCTCTCTACTAACAGTCTTGTGTTCCCTGCCTCAGTTGACAGTGTCACCACAAACCCAAGCTGTAACCTCAGGGTCCTTGTCACCTTTTCCCTCTCCTTGACCCCATGACAGCCAGCCCTGAGGTTTCTACCTATTGACATGTGCCCTGAGTCATCCTCTCCTCTCAGCTCTCACTGCCACAGTCGTGGTTCAGAGCCTGTTCCACTTCTTGCCCAGACCCTGCAGATGGTCTCCCAACTGGTCCGCATGCAGCTGGCCTTTCTTCCCTCCAATCCTTCCACACCCTGGTGTGGCAAGGACTGTCTTCCTGTTCTGTCCCACGTCTGCCTTAATAAAAAGCTCCAGTGGCTCCCTCTTGCTCACAGAACAAAACCCTCAGCTTGACCAATAGGGCTCTGAATAGCTGACTCCAAACACTCGTCCACTTGCCTTCTGCTGCTGCCTGTGATGCGCCCAGCCATGATTGTCCCGCCCTCTCAAACATGCACTAGGCCCTGTCACACAAATATTGCTCCCGCTGCCTGGAATGCCCTTCCCCTCCCTCCACTGTTCCTCATGACAAAACCCGTCATCACCCAAGATGCCCCTCAAGCCTCCTTCATCCATGAAGCCTTCTCCAACTTTCCCAGGTATGTTCCTCCACCACAGCACCCATTGGACTGTGAGGGCTTATGTGTGCCTTGGTCCCTCTTACTGCATGGGAAGGACCCCAAAGGTTGCCTGGGACCACGTTGTGTTCTCCTTTGCATTCTCAAAGTTTAGTGCAATGCTTGATATACAGTAGGTGCTTGATAAATGTTTGTTGTTTAATGCCTTCTTATTCTACAATCCAGTCAAATGTGCCAAACTAATCTCAAACACATAGCTCTAAGTCTTCACATCTACCATTCCCTTTATCTTGATTTCCCATTTATTTCCTTTATTTTTGTTTGCTTCCTTCAATATCCATCTCAAGTCACCTCTTCAAGGAAGACTTTCCCCGTGAGTATCACCCAATTTTGGTCTTTTAGCTTAAGTTCCCCTCAGCAACTATGTAGTTGTAGCTTCTACAACAGTACCCACTAAAATAGTTCTGTCTACCAGCACCCTTGGAAAGTATTCCATTCCAAAACTCCCCTCCCATGCAAATGGTGAGTCTTTAGGAGAGGAATTCCATCTCTAGTCTATTTCAGCTTTTGCCAACATTGGTTTTTCCGGTTTATAAACATTTCCCCCCACATTTTTTTTTTTTTTTTTTTTTTTGAGACGGAGTCTCGCTCTGTCGCCCAGGCTGGAGTGCAGTGGCCGGATCTCAGCTCACTGCAAGCTCCGCCTCCCAGGTTTACGCCATTCTCCTGCCTCAGCCTCCCGAGTAGCTGGGACTACAGGCGCCCGCCACCTCGCCCGGCTAGTTTTTTGTATTTTTTTTGTAGAGACGGGGTTTCACCGTGTTAGCCAGGATGGTCTCGATCTCCCGACCTCGTGATCCACCCGTCTCGGCCTCCCAAAGTGCTGGGATTACAGGCTTGAGCCACCGCGCCCGGCCTTCCCCCCAAATTAGAAGTAGCTTCTAATCCTAACTGATTGATGACTTGAGATCCCACACAGTGAAGTAAATCTTTTGCTTCTACATTGCTCCTAAACACCAGAAATGTTTAGTTCCTGTGAAAAGAGGAGTTAACCAACTGTTTCTTAGAGGAAAATCTGTTCCTCTCAACTCCTTCTAATGAACTAACACATATACTGCACAAGAAACTGGCTTAACTATGGTGGCAGCATACAAAAAAAAAAAAAAAAGCTAGAGTTGCTGATGTTTGCATTCATGCTGGTGGGACTTCTTTACCTGGAGCAACTCTAGCATAGTTCAACAAATGAGAGTTCAAGGGACACTCTTTCAGAAGGCAGTATATAGCTGGGTGATTAAAAGCATGAGCTCAGGCATAACATATACCGGGATTCAAATCCCACTTCTACAGCTTATGGACTGTGTTACATTAGCCTCGATTTGCTCATCTGCAGAATGGGAATAATAACAGTTTCTACTTCATAAGGTTGTTGTGAAGATTATATGAATCAATTCTCGGCAGTCAGTAGTTTATAAATGTTATTAATTATGATTGTTTCCCCTCATTCTTTCACACATGTAAGAGCCCTATCCTTCCCATCTTGTGGTAAGCCATAGGAAATTCCACAGTTTGGGACATTTATGTGCCATAAGCCAAAAAAGGCAACAGTGATTAAGAGAATTAGGATGCCAGATAAAGCTAAAAGTTTCCACGTCCTTACAAATGCCAACCATTAAGAGGTTTACTAGAATAGCTGCAGGACATGATGGCAAGAAAATAACCTGTGATTGAGTCAACTTGTTGGCCCATTTTCCCCTGCCTCTTCCTCCCCACCACCCCCAACCCTGAACTTTAGTAAAGCCCAGTCTCAAGTAAGCCTGGCCAGAGGCAGCAGGTGGTAACAACTAACCTTTAGCCGGAGTGAGTGTAGGGCCAAGAAAACAACACAACTCTGTCTGGCAAAGGCAATTCCCAGATGTGCCCATAGAAAGATGTAATATTTGCTCACCACAAAGTCTGCAAGTTTACATTGCAAGGATTGATCTTTCAAGCTTGCAACATTTTGAATAAACATTTTGAATAAACGTGAGTGGGAGATTGAGTCATGAGTTTATTTTGTAATCAATAATTTCATGGGCAGATCTTATCCTTTCATTGCTTAATTTCTATCCTTGAGTCAATAATGGCCCCATATTTTTATCTCTGTGGTGACTTTCAGTCAACTTTGGGGTTTGGCAGTTTTCATTCCAGTGGGCTCACACTGCCAAAATGGATACTGTCATTCAATAAGGGGAAAACAGCTGTTTCCAGGGTCAGGCCTGGCCAGGAGATAAAGTAGTTCTGGTATCTGGTAAAAGGAAGTCATGCCTAGGTGGCATGTAAATAGTATTAGTACTTTTGAGCCATGGTCTCTAAATAAAATAGCATGCAAAAAAAAAAAAAAATATATATATATATATATGCCAGGCACAGTGACCCATGCCTGTAATCCCAGCACTTTGGGAGGCAGAGGTGGGCAGATCATCTGAAGTCAGGAGTTTGTGCCTGGCCAACATGGTGAAGCTGCATCTCTACTAAAATATTATATCCATATATATAGAAATGTATATATGTGTATTATATATATATATATTATATATAGAGAGAGAGAGGGGACCTCATCTCTACTAAAATATATACATATATATTAGCCAGGCATGCCTATAATCCCAGGTACTCGGGAGACTGAAGCACAATAATTGCTTGAACCCAGGAGGCAGAAACTGCAGTGAGCCAGGGTCGCACCGCTGCACTCCAGCCTGGGTGACAGAGCGAGACTACATCTAAATATACATATACACAGTATCCATGCAATAGTTGTTGTCATATATTATTTATAAGGGTAATTTGATGGCTAAAAATGAACATAGGTAGAGTACATGTTCTGGGTTAGTTCATGTTCTAGAACCTAGTTATTAGGTTAACTAACTTTATTCCCCTGGCCTTTCATACAATTTTGATGTTCTGTCTTTTCTTCCTTTGAAATAAACAACCTAATTTTTAAAAAATTTAACATTTCATTAGTGACAATTATTTGAAACATATACAAAGTTAGAGAGACTTACATAATGAACTCCCATGCACTCATTGCCTAGTTTTAACAGTCATCAATATTTTGCCATTCTTGTTTCATCTGTCGAACCCTCTCCCTAGTTAAAAGAAAGTTTTTTGGAGGGAATGAGCATTTTAAAGCAAATCCCAGACTTTATGTCATTTCACTCATAAATAGATCAGTATGTATCTCTAACAGATGGTTTTTTGTTGTTGTTGTCGTTGTTGAGACGGAGTCTCGCTCTGTCGCCCAGGCTGGAGTGCAGTGGCCAGATCTCAGCTCACTGCAAGCTCCGCCTCCCGGGTTTACGCCATTCTCCTGCCTCAGCCTCCCGAGTAGCTGGGACTACAGGCGCCCACCACCTCGCCTGGCTAGTTTTTTGTATTTTTTAGTAGAGACGGGGTTTCACCGGGTTAGCCAGGATGGTCTCCATCTCCTGACCTCGTGATCTGCCCGTCTCGGCCTCCCAAAGTGCTGGGATTACAGGCTTGAGCCACCGCGCCCGGCCCAGATTGTTTTTTAAAACAGAATCACAATACCATTCTAACAAAATCAGCAATGATTTTCTAATGTTAGTTAATACTTAGTCCAATTTCAATTTTTCCTGATTGACAAGTTCTGCCCCAGAAGAGACTTTTGAAATGGGGAACTGGAGGCTGAAAAATGTGACATGCCTTGCCCAAGATCACAGAGCCAGTTAATGAAAGAGTCATCCAGTAGTTCTTTTTACCTTCTCTACTTTTTTTGTTTTTGTTTTTGCTTTCTACTCTCCATTTACAGACTCTGGTTGTCTTTCATAGCTTTTTTCCCTTTCCATCTGGTAACTATAAAGTTACCAGTTTCCATTTGGGGGTGAAAAAAAAACAATAACAAATAGGATCATGATGTTAGAAGTCATTGCTGCTCTATAAGTTCTCAATGGAAGATTCGGCAGTAAATCAATGCCAGGGCAGATTGCTCCCTGGCTTAGATGACTTTAACAACCTCCTGTTCATATATTAAAGCTAATGGCATTCCCGTGTTTCTCTGTCTGAATGTGTTTGCTCTTCTGGCCACACTGCTTCGGCATTTGGATACTTGGGAACTTTGCGAATACTTGCCCAAGATTCCAACATTTATTGAATCAATGGCACACCCTGGCATACGCAAAGAAGAATAATATTGTAGGGAGCAAGTCAAGTGCACCATAGAAGTACAAAGAGAATTAACAACTAAAACTCTTTTTCAAAAAACTTTTAGGTTCAGGGATACACATGAAGGTTTGTTACACAGGTAAACTCGTGTCACGGGGGTTGGGTATACAGATCATTTCGACACCCAGGTATTAAGCCTAGTACTCAATAGTTACTTTTTCTGATCTTCTCCCTCCTCCTACCCTCCACTCTCAAGTAGGCCCCAGTGTGTATTATTCCCCTCTATGTGTCCATGAGTTCTCATCATTTAGCTCCCACTTATAAGTGAAACATGTGGTATTTGGTTTTCTGTTCCTGCCTTAGTTTGCTAAGGATAATTGCCTCCAGCTCCATCCATGTTCCCGCAAAAGACATTACCTTGTTCTTTTTTACAACTAAAACTCTTAAAAGCAGCTGTGGATTAGGGATTGTTAGGTGATGAGTGAGTGGGCCCCAAGGACCAGGAGAATGGTTTAGGAAAAGCAGGGCTGAACATATCCTGCAGGAGATCTATGGAAAGATCTGTATAACTAGAGCCAAGGATCTGTGCTGGGAAAGTCCATGAGATTAAGAGAGGGCAGATTGTGGAGTGCCGGATGTGTTTAGCAGAGGAATTTGCATTTTTGTACGAACTCCAAACAAACAAGCAAATCAACAAACCACCAGGCCAACTTATGATAAAATAGTTAGAAATGTAAATGAAAGTCCTATTAAATCCCAGGCCTGCCTGGGCAAAATAGTGAGACCTCGTCTTACAAATATATATATATAAAAAATCATGGTAGCACAAGCCTGTAGTCCCAGCTACTCCGGAGGCTGAAGTGGGCAGATCAATTGAGGTTGAGAGGTCGAGGCTGCAGTGAGGCATGATTGCACCACAGCACTCCAGCCTGAGTGACAGAGTTAGACCCTGTCTCAAAAATAAATAAATAAATAAGTAAATAAACCTGAGAGTTCAGTATCTTTTCATTGGAAGAATATTTCCATGAAACGTTTGTAAGATTTCAGCTTTTTGCTTCATTGTGGTATAACACATTTAACCTAAAAGAAATGCAGCTGTTAAATTGGCCTGAAATAAACTTTGGGTCAACTGCTCAAAAAGCACATCTGTCCAGCTGGACAGGCTATGGGGTAGGCTCCAGCCAGCTTCGGGTGATGAAAGGTGAGATTTGGGCAATGCTTTTTCTCTTTTTTTGAGACGGAGTCTCTGTTGCCTAGGCTGGAGTGCAGTGGCGCCATCCTGGCTCACTGCAACCTCCAACTCCTGGGTTCAAGCGATTCTCCTGCCTCAACCTCCCAAGTAGCTGGGATTACAGGCACGTGCCACCATGCCCAGTTAATTTTTGTGTTTTTAGTAGAGACGGAGTTTCACCATGTTGGCCAGGATGGTCTTGATCACCTGACCTCATGATCTGCCCACCTCAGCCTCCCAAAGTGCTGGGATTACAGGCATGAGCCACTGCGCCTGGCCAAGATTTGGGCAATGCTTAGGTTCTTAGATTTTGGGTAGCAGCTGAAAAATCACTGACTAAAGGTGAGAAAGAAGAGGGCAAGCTGACTCCGTCACTGGTTGGAACATGAAAATTTGACAGAAACAATGCAAAGTTGTATTCAAGTAACCTTGCTGTCCTTCAATTCCAAAGCCAAGCTGTGTCTCTGATCAGTCATTTCCCACCATTACCAATGAAGTTCTATTTGATTTAGTGCAGTCTGATTATAATGCATAATCAGGGAGAAATAGAGGCTTAAACAACCTAACCCACTTACCACAAATGGTTGCTGGTCTAGTTCTACTGAGGTCCAGAACTCAAAATTCTGGATTCCCTGTTCTTTCCGCTTGTATAGTAAGTAATCTCCCTTTACCTTACTTTTCTCATCTGTTAAATGAGATGATAGTTCCTCTCACAGAATTTGAAATTTCATTAAGTTAAAGCATATAAGCACTCAGTAATATTCCTCTACTCATTTATCCATTCACTTAACTAGTATTTGTTTCTTATCTACATATATGTACACAAGAAGCTAGGCACTATGAGGCAATACAACAGAGTAAAGGACAGGCTCCTTCCTTCTAAAACTTAGAACGTGACAGGAAAGGCAAGACATATTTCATCAATCCATCACAAAACCTGTGTCAAGTTTTGTCCAGAATTAGTGGGTTCTTGGTCTCACTGACTTCAAGAATGAAGCCGTGGACCCTCATGGTGAGTATTACAGTTCTTTTTTTTTTTTTGAGACGGAGTCTCGCTCTGTCACCCAGGCTGGAGTGCTGTGGCCGGATCTCAGCTCACTGCAAGCTCCGCCTCCCGGGTTCCCGCCATTCTCCTGCCTCAGCCTCCCGAGTAGCCGGGACTACAGGCGCCCGCCACCTCGCCCGGCTAGTTTTTTTTTTTGTATTTTTTAGTAGAGACGGGGTTTCACCGTGTTAGCCAGGATGGTCTCGATCTCCTGACCTCGTGATCCGCCCGTCTCGGCCTCCCAAAGTGCTGGGATTACAGGCTTGAGCCACCGCGCCCGGCCGAGTATTATAGTTCTTAAAGATGGTGTGTCTGGAGTTTGTTGCTTCTGATGTTCAGACATGTTCAGAGTTTCTTCCTTCTGGTGGGTTCATGGTCTCACTGGCTTCAGGAGTGAAGCAGCAGACCTTCACGATGAGTGTTACAGTTTTTAAGGCGGTGCATCTGGAGTTGTTCATAAGGCGGTGCATCTGGAGTTGTTCATTTCTCCAGGTGGGTTCGTGGTCTCGCTGGCCTCTAGGTGTGAAACTGCAGACCTTCCCGGTAAGTGTTACAGGTCATGAACACAGTGTGGACCCAAAGAGTGACCAGCAACAAAATTTATTGCAAAGAGCAAAAGAACAACACTTCCACAGGCAGAAGCACACCCAAGCAGGTTGCGACAGCTGGGTCCCCCAGCCTGCTTTTTATTCCCTTATCTGACCCCACCCACATCCTGCTGATTGGTCCATTTTACAGAGAGCTGCTTGGTCCATTTTACAGGGAGCTGATTGGTCCGTTTTGAGAGGGTGCTGATTGGTGTGTTTACAATCCTCTAGCTAGGCAAAAAGTTCTCCAAGTACTCACCAGATTAACTAGACACAGAGCACTGATTGGTGAGTTTACAAACCTTGAGCTAGACACAGGGTGTTGATTGGTGTGTTTACAAACCTTGACCTAGACACAGGGTGCTGATTGGTGTATTTACAATCCTTTAGCTAGACATAAAGGTTCTCCAAGTCCACACTAGATTAGCTAGACACAGAGCACTGATTGGTGCATTTTCAAACCTTAAGCTAGACACAGAGTGCTGATTGGTGTATTTACAATCCTTTAGCTAGACATAAAGGTTCTCCAAGTCCCCACCAGATTAGCTAGATACAGAGGGCTGATTGGTGCATCCACAATCCCTGAGCTAGACACAGTGCTGACTGGTGCATATACAATCCTCCCGCTAGACATAAAAGTTCTCCAAGTCCCCACCCCACTCAGGAGCCCAGTTGGCTTCCTCTAGTGGATCCCACACCAGGGCCAGGGCGAAGCTGCCAACCAGTCCCACACTGCGTTCCTGCACTCCTCAGCCCTTGGGCAGTCGATGGGACCCGGCGCCTTGGAGCAGGGGGCAGCACCCTTCCATCTGGGACGCTCAGGCCACGCGGGAGCCCACCGCGGGGGGCCTCCGGCATGGCGGGCTGCAGATTCCAAGCCCTGCCCCGCGGGGAGGCAGCTGAGGCCAGGCGAGAATTCAAGCTTGCGCGGGAGGGCGGGCAGTGCTGGGGGACCTCGTTCACCCTCCCCAGCTGCTGGCCTGGGTGCTAAGCCCCTCACTGCCCTGGGCCGGCAGCGCTGGCGAGCCGCTCCAAGTGCGGGCCCTATCCAGTGCTACGGGAACTCGCGCTGGCTGGTAAGCACCACACGCAGCCCCAGTTCCCGCCCATGCCTCTCCGTCCACACCTCCCACAAGCAGAGGGAGCTGGCTCCGGCCTCGGCCAGCCCAGAGAGGGACTCCCACAGTGCAGTGGTGGGCTGAAGGGCTCCTCAGACACTGCCAGAGTGGACGCCAAGGCTGAGGAGGTGCCGAGAGCGAGGGCTGCTAGCACGTTGTCACCTCTCAAAGTTAGTAAAACAAACAATATAGGACACAAAAGAGGCCAGGAGAGGAGAAAATTTCTCCAAGCTAACTTTTCCTCTTCAAGACACCTAAGGTTTCTAGGAAGACTGACTTCCTTGACACCTCTCCATCCCATCCCTAAGCTCTGCTGCATGCCTCTCCTCTGTCCCATAGTACCTTAGCATACTACTCTCATTCGTGCTCCATGGTGCTGTAAATTGTCTATTTTTGTGTCTTCCCCATTACAACCTGCTACTAACCTGAGTCCTCTGTGCCTTGGTTTCTCATCTATTTAAATATTTAAATCAAATGACCTTCAAGAGCACTTTTAGCCCTAACATTCTAGAGATATTTGTTATTTTAGCATCATAGGATATCTGAGGGCTGAGCTATTGCTGCACATCTCCTCCCCGCATTGAATGTGGGTTAAAAGTCATAGTGGGAACTCTACAGGCTCTCAGGGACTTTTAGCTTTCTTTCCAAAGTTTCTTGGTTGAAAAGTAACCTTTCCACATTATGTGAGCAGGAAGAGGAGATACTAAAACAATAAACATGTGTAGAGTTGCTTGTAGGGTGGATTTTTTGGGGGCTATGTGGAAACGTTTGACTGCATTTGTAACAAAAAACAATGCGTATCTCAATATGACTTTATCTTCCTTCCTCTTTATAAAAGACCTATCTCAGTGACTTTCCTCTTTCAGCAACTTCAGCTCAGTAGTAACCATGTTTCACTTTGTGAAAGAATTAAATAAGTATAAGAAAGTCACCCTGAACCGGGGAAACCATAAATCTGTCTTTGTCCACTCCCGTTCTCTGCAAGTTTCCTCCTCTTCCTATCGCTAATCCAACCTCTCTGGCTGAACTTCTCACATCCTTCAATGCCCTGAAGTCGTCATTCATAACCCTTTATGCCATATTGCCCACCTTTGATCCCACGAGCTACCTTTCATTAATGTACGCACTTACCCATTCGTCACAATTCATTAAGCACCTAGTCTCTATGAGAGCCAAGGAGTGGATCTCAGAAAGCTTCACAGAGAAGACATTTGAGCTTGGTCTTGAAAGAGAATAGGAGTTTGCTGGGGGTTAAGGTTGGGAGGAAAAGGAAAGCATTCTTCTGGGCAGAGAAACAACAGCTACAAAGTCTAGGGGCGCTGTAAGTTACTTACAGTATACCCAGTATACCCAGAGCATAAGAAATATCTATGTTCCCCGTGTTGAAGGTGATGTTGGAAAAGTGAGCAAAGGACAAATACTGGAAGGCTGTGTGTGCTGTGCTAAGGGTTTGGATTTTATCCAACAAGCTATAGGGAGTCATTGAAAGCTTTTAGGCAGGAGATTTAAAATCAGATTTGAATTTAGAAAAGTCACTCTGACTGCAGCATGAAGGATGGCTTGGGGAGGAAGATGACTAATAGAAGAGGGGGCTTGTCAGGACACTGTTGCAATATTCCAGATAAAAGAGGGGCCTGAGCCAGAGCAGTGGCATTGGAGTTGAATGGAAATGGACAGCTGGGCACATGAGTGGGATATTTAGGAGGTAGGCGAAAAGACATAACAACTGATCAAATGTGCGAGATGACGGGGAAGTTTCTGACTCGGTTGGATGGGAGTGCTGTTTATTAGAACAGAAGGCACAGGAGAAATCAGGCTTGAGGGAAAAATAATGAAACATATTTCAGACACACTGAGTGCAAAAGGGTCTCTTTCAAGACTTAGATAAACAGTGCCCGAAAGAAAGGTGAGCACCTTCTAAGTAGCTTAATGAGAAACTGCATGATTCTGTACAACTAATAAAAACAACTAATAAAATCAAAGATTAAGTTAATGCTACTGACTTGATTTCTTCACAAGAAGTCTGTTGTATTTAGAAATATTCATTAATCTAAAAAGCAATTTAGAAACTGACGCTTTATAAAGCTGAAATGCATAAAATAGAAGAAATACATTATTGTGACCTTATTAAGTTACTGGTGTACAGCTTTTTAGCTGAATTGTATGAAATAAGTTGGCCAGATTTTCATCCTTCACTATAAAACCTTTTTACTAGAGACTTGAAGCCAACTTAATTAGCTATGCTGATGGAAAGAAGAATAGCAAAAGTAATTGAAAACCACAGATGATTGAAAGCCATGGGCAACTCCCAGGAAAAATGGCCTCATGTAGTTCCTTGGAACCCTGTGTTGCTGAACTCACTGGCTGACACAAGTAGTCAGGCAGTGGACTTCACAAAAAGTTCATGTTCTGGAAAGTCCACATTTATAAGTAGGCAGCAAGAGAAAATAGCGGGAGGAAATAATAACATAATAACAATGAAGTGTAAAATTAAGATTAAAAGACCATTCATCATTATTATCATACAGCTATTGATGGAGGTTGGATTATTTGAGACAGCAAAGGGTGAAACTGCAATATAGTAGTGAATGAGTAACTAAAGAAACAAGGACAGACCTACATATTGCATTCCTGAGTTATAACTAGATACAGCCAAAGTTTTCACATAGCCAAAAAGGGCTCTAAAGATATCTGAAACAAGAGCAATTATTTATTTGTAATTCATACCAAAAATCTAGAAGTTATACCCAATTTCTCTTTTTCCTTCCCTCCCACCTCACACTCTATGTCAGTGTGTCCTGATGATTCTGCCTCCCAAGTATTTCCTGAATCCACCTGCTTCTCCCCATCTCCTCTGTTACCTCCTTTGTCCAGGCTACCAACACCACTTGCTTCTCTACTGCAGTAGCTTCTCTACCCGCCTCTCCTTTTACCCTACTTCACAAACTATTCTCCACCTGTCAGTCAGAGGAATTGTAAACATTTTTTAACCAGATCATGTAATTCCCTTGCTTGAAACTTTCCAATGTTTTCTCACTATGTTGAGAAAAAATCCAAATTCATTAAAATGGTGTGAAAAACCCTATACTTTTTGGTCTTTACCTACTTCTCCCACCTTATCTTTCATCACCCTCTCCCTCACTTGCTCAACAGCAGCCATGCCCAGCTGCTTTCTGTTCCTCAAATAAACCAAGCTCTTCCCACCCTCAGGGCCTTTGCACTTGTTGTTCTCTCTGCCTAAAACCCCTTTCCCTCACATCACCATATGACTGACTGACTCACTCTTTTTTTTTTTTTTAATGTTTTTCTGTCACTGTGAAATGAGTAGCAAAATACTGTTTCTCAGGCATTCATGATCCAATCTTTTTTTTTTTTTTAATATGGAGTCTCGCTCTGTTGCTCAGGTTGGAGTGCAGTGGCACGATCTCAGCTCACTGCAACCTCTGCCTCATGGGTTCAAGCAATTCTCTTGCCTCAGCCTCCCGAGTAGCTGGGATTACAGGTGCCAGCCATCAAGCCCAGCTAATTTTTGTATTTTTAGTAAAGACAGGATTTCACTATGTTGGCCAGGTTGGTCTTGAACTCCTGACCTCAGGTGATCCACCCATCTCAGCCTCACAAAGTGCTGGGATTACAGGCATGAGTCACCGTGCCCAGCCCATGATCCGATTTTTATATTTCTTTATTGAAATATAATTCACGTGCAATAAAATTCACCCATTTGAAAGTGTATAAACCCATGGTTTGTAATATATTCAAAGTTGTGAAATCACCACCACTATCTAATTTCACACTTCTCTTCACCCCAAAAAGAACCCCCAGATCTTTTAACTATTACCCCTTATTCCTCCTCACCAACCATGAATGTATTACCTGTCTTCATAAATTTGCCTATTCCAGAAATTTCATATAAATGGAATCATACAATACATGTCCTTTTGTGACTGGTTTATTTCAATTGGTATAATGGTTTCAAAGATCATCCATGTTACAGCACAACTTCATTCCATTTTGTGGTGGAATAATATTCCATTGTATGGTTATACCACATTTTGTTTATCCACTAATTAGCTGATGAACATTTAGGTTGTTTCCAGTTTTTGACAATTATGAATAATATTGCTATGAACATTAGGGTACAAGTTTTTGCATGAGCATAGGTTTTCATTTTTCTTGGGTATATATGTAAGAGTTACATGACTGAGTCATATAATAACTCTATGGTAGTATTTGTTCACTGACACACTCTTATTCAGGACTCCGCTCAAAGGTTACCTCCTCTGAGAGGCCTTCCCTGACCACTCCATCTAAACTAATTACCCATCCCCACCATCACATTACCCTATTTTGTTTTCTACATAGCACTTACCACTATCTAAAATAATCGTATTGTTTCAGTCTCTCCCCACTAGAACATCAACTCCACAAGGACAGAGCCTTGTCAGTCTTGCTCACTGCTGTGCCCTCAGTACCTATGGACAATGAGCAGCACACAGAGAATATTCGATAACTACTGACTACGGGAATTAATCTATGGCAGAAATGTTCTTTTTTCCTACCACAGGGCCTATTTACATATCTACTAATGACTACTTTAGTATTTTTCTATTCCTTTAACTGTTCTTTGGGAAAAGTAAAAACTCACGCATTTCTTTTTTTTTTTTTTTTTTTTTTTTTTTTGAGACGGAGTCTCGCTGTGTCTCCCAGGCTGGAGTGCAGTGGCGTGATCTCGGCTCACTGCAAGCTCCGCCTCCCGGGTTCACGCCATTCTCCTGCCTCAGCCTCCCGAGTAGCTGGGACTACAGGCGCCCACCACCGTGCCCGGCTAATTTTTTGTATTTTTAGTAGAGACGGGGTTTCACCATGTTAGCCAGGATAGTCTCGATCTTCTCACCTCGTGATCCACCCGCCTCGGCCTCCCAAAGTGCTGGGATTACAGGCTTGAGCCACCGCGCCCGGCCCGCATTTCAATTATAGGAAGAAATAGCTATAGCAAAGACTGTGTTGATTATTTGACTTAGATTTGCCCTTCCCATCCAACCCTCTCATCTCTACCCCAGGGGTTGCAAGATGCAACCAAAGCAGTATTCCCTTAGCGGCCGATCCCTAAGATTGCGAGGGATCTGGGAGACCAAGGTGGGCAGATTGCTTGAGTCCAGGAGTTTGAGACGAGCCTGGGGAACAGGGTGAAACTCCGTCTCTACAAAAAATACAAAAATTAGCCAGGTGTGGTGGTGTGCACCTCTGGTCCCAGCTACCCGGGAGGCTGAGGTGGGAGGACCACTTGAACCCAGGAAGCAGAGGTTACAGTGAACTATGATCATGACACTGCACTCCAGCCTGGGTGACAGAGCAAGGCCCTATCTCAAAAAAAAAAAAAAAAAAAAAAAAAAAAGATATGAGAGTATGAAAGGAAAGAAAAACTCCGGTGAGTAAAATGAGATGTGAGATGCCCCACATCGCAGAGTTGCAAATTGAGGGTTTCTCCTTTGAAAAATGAGGCACTCTTCAAAATGCCTAGACCTCCTTTTTTTTTTTTTTTTTTTTTTTTTTTTTGAGACAGAGTCTCACTCTGTCACCCAGGCTGGAGTGCAGTAGCAGGATCTCGGCTCACTGCAACCTCCGTCTCCCAGGTTCAAGCGATTCTCCTGCCTCAGCCTCTTGAGTTGCTGGAATCACAGGCACGTGCCACCACGTGTGGCTAATTTTTGTATTTTTAGTAGAGATGGGGTTTCACCATGTTGGTCAGGCAGGTCTGAAACTCTTGACCTCGTGATCCACCTACTTCGGCCTCCCAAAGTGCTGGGATTACAGGCATGAGCCACCGTGCCCGGTCCTGATCTTTAGATATAAATTTAAGCACATTTTTCCCTGGCAATACTCATGTTTCTAACCTGGAAATATTTCTAAGAAGAACAGTACTAGTCCGTTACAGCTTTATCAGGTAATGACAGAGAAGTTGCGTGATAACTTGGTTTTGACCCTGAAAAACAGTCATTTGCGTAAAACAAATGGTGCAAGTGTTGAGGGTAATGGGAGGAGGGTTATCTAAGGATTTTTTTCTCTTATTCTTATTTATTTTTTTTTTTTTTGAGACAGGATCACACAGTCTCACTCAGTCACCCAGGCTGGAGTATTGTTATCATGGCCCACTGCTGCCTCAACCTCCTCAGACTCAGTGATCCTCCCACCTCAGCCTCCTAAGTAGCTAGGACTACAGGCACGTGCCACCACGTCTGGCTTTTTTTTTTTTTTTTTTAATTTTTTAGTAGAGACGGGGTTTCACCACATTGGCCAGGCTGGTCTTGAACTCATGAGATCAACTGATCTGTCCACCTCAGCCTCCCAAAGTGTTGGGATTAGAGGGGTGAGACACAGTGCCCAGCCTTTTTTTTTTTTTTTTCTTTTTTTGAGACGGAGTCTCGATCTGTTGCCCAGGCCGGAGTACAGTGGTGCAATCTTGGCTCACTGCAACCTCTGCCTCCCGGATTCATACCATCCTCCTGCCTCAGCTTCCCGAGTAGCTGGGACTATAGGTGCCTGCCACCGCACCCGGCTAATTTTTTTTTTTTTTTTTTTTTTTTGCATTTTTAGTACACACGGGGTTTCACTGTGTTAGCCAGGATGGTCTCCATCTCCTGACCTCCTGATCCGCCCACCTTGGCCTCCCAAAGTGCTGGGATTACAGGCGTTAGCCACTGCGCCCGGCCCTTTTTCTCTTCTTAATAGGAAACTGATATCAAAATTTGTATGCAAAATGTTTTCCTAACTGACTTGCTTCAATTTGCCTTCATATGCCCCTGTTTGAGAGTGGAGGCTTAAAAAAAATCTAGATGTGGAATTGAATCGTGTGTAACTCATTAGCATTTCAGGACAAATCAGAGTTGCCTGTATAACATTTTTGTATGCATCCTAATACCTTCCCTCATAACTTTGCATGTCAAGGATGCCTTTCAGGAAGTGTTTGTTGTTTGAAATTTCTGGTTGAATATATTAAAGCTTTAAACAAGCATGTATTGGGTATAGTCTTGGATGCAGAGTAGAGGCCTGGCAGGAGGAGTAGAGACCGTTTTCTAGAGATTTCTCCAAGTTGGAAATTCTCCCAAATGTAATCACCTCTTAAAAGGAAGTTTTAAGTAGAATAGCTCAAAGTGCAAAAGAAAAGTAATCACAGTGTAAACATGTATAAACGTAGATACATTTCTTACAGCCATGTATTTGCTAATGCATGCCTGGTGTCTATAATAATATACAAAGCAGTGTGGAGCAAAACTAACAAGGTGAAGAGGAATACACTCAGGTCACCATTTACATGCAGTTTAAAAAGATACAGAAGAACACTACATATTGTTTTTGGATGCATTTATATGATGTAAAAGTACAAAAATGCGCACAAGAATGACAATGTTCACATTCAGGGCCTCTGTAGATAGTAGGAGGATGAGAGTAGGATGATACACAGAGGCCTCATTTGTATCAGCCACTTTTTGGTAAATGTTACTGAAATGTAACACACACACACACACACACACACACACACACACACACACACATATATATATATATATATAAAGAGTATAAATTGAAGGTGTACCCATGTAATCAGTGCTGTATCTGTGAAGTTTTGATTTGATTCCTTTATTTATTATTATTATTATTTTTGAGATGGAGTCTTGCTCTGTCGCCCAGGCTGTAGTGCAGTGGCTCTATCTCAGCTCACTGCAACCTCCATTTCCCAGGTTCAAGCAATTCTTCTGCTTCAGCCTCCTAAGTAGCTGGGACTTCAGCCTCCTAAGTAGCTGTACAGGTGTGCACCACCACGCCTGGCTAATTTTTGTGTTTTTAGTAGAGACAGGGTTTCACTATGTTGGCCAGGAGTTCGAGACCAGTCATCTTCCTGACCTCAGGTGATCCGCCCCCTTCGGCCTCCCAAAGTGCTGAGATTACAGACATTAGCCACTGCGACCAGCCATGCTTGAAATATTTAAAGGGAAAAACAAAACAAAACAAAACTCCACAAGATCCCTGTAGGTGCAAGGGAAAACTTCCCATTCACCCTCTGAAGGTTCACTAAAAATCACTGACAGGAGGCAAATGAATAGAAGAAAAAGCACACAAATTTATTTAACATGTATGGGAGTCTTCAGAATGAAGACTGAAGGATACAGGAGAAGTCCATTTTTATGCTTAGGTTCAACAAAGTATGGACAGCCCTGTGGAAATGTGCTTGGACAAAAAGAGTATGATCCAATGAATAAACTTGAGTGGAGGAAACCCAGCAAGTCCTCTCTAGATTCTTTTAGGCCTCTCTGAGCATGCATTCCTTCCTCCTGGGTGTGGGGGAGGACCCTCTCTGGAATGGGAGGTCATATCATCTACAGTCAAACAAGGTAGGTCACATCATTTCTTTATGGCTGGTTTTGACACAGAAAAGTGGAGGGAAAGTTAGAGCAGTATTTTTACGTTTTGTGGCTGGCTTTGGGGAAAAGGGGTTCTGGTTTCCATGACCTGCTTTGGGGAAGAGCGTTTCTAGTTTCCATGGCTAGCCTTGGGTGAGAATGGGACTGAGAGACAGGAGGGCAGGAGAAGGTCAGAGAAAAACTTCTGCTCCTGTGGATGTTGCTGAGGTCTTCATTTTGGGGTATTGTTTCTGAATCCCAACAGCCCCAACGAGTTAGAGTACCCACTCCTTTAAATTCCCTTTCACCTGTAAAGGCCTGTGAAAATCCAATCAAAGAGGATCTTTGGGCAAAGTGATTTAAAAAACATAAGCGCTACACGTTACAATATGTCATTTTTCATTTTATGTCATTTTAATGTATGGTGTCATATCAAAATTTAAAGAATTGTATTGGCCGGGCGCGGTGGCTCAAGCCTGTAATCCCAGCACTTTGGGAAGCCGAGACGGGTGGATCACGAGGTCAGGAGATCGAGACCATCCTGGCTAACACGGTGAAACCCCGTCTCTACTAAAAATACAAAAAAAAACTAGCCGGGCGAGGTGGCGGGCGCCTGTAGTCCCAGCTACTCGGGAGGCTGAGGCAGGAGAATGGCGTGAACCCGGGAGGCGGAGCTTGCAGTGAGCTGAGATCCGGCCACTGCACTCCAGCCTGGGCGACAGAGCGAGACTCCGTCTCAAAAAAAAAAAAAAAAAAAAAAAAAAAAAAAGAATTGTATTGACTTGGATCCAATGAGAGGGAATTTAATGTATATTGGGGCAAACTTCCCCTTTTTCTTTCTTCAGCCACCTCCTAGCCCCAAATTTCCACAAAACTGATGGGGTGTTCTGTCGCCTGCCAGAAAATCAATCCCCTTTCTCCTCCCAGTGATTGGGGGGGGGGGGCGGGGAAGAAAGGGAACATGGCCTCAAGGTTGTTTTGGTTTAGATGCTGGCAATGTTGCCCTCTGCTGGTGGAAGACTCAACTTGCAGATGACAGTTGGCGGCATTCTTTTGCTGCCGTCAATCTAGTCCAAACCCAATTTATAAACAGGCTGTGCATGCTGAAATTCACAGTTTAAAGCTTGCCTGCATTTTCCCATAAACAGAATCACTGTTTCGCACAGTGGCTGAGCCCCCAGGGTCACCTCCCAGATCAATAATCAAAACCTACCCATGTTTCTAGGGAAAATGCTGTCAATTTGGATCAAGTATTCACCAAGTGTTTCCTATGTTCAAGGTATTGCAAGGGGTACAAATGTAATTCAAGAAGAGTCTTTGCCTCTAAGACAGTTATTTATCTTGTTAGGAGAAATAAAACATTAGCATGAGAGACTATAAGAAGCTATCTGAAGTGGCATCTTGTAATACATACAGGAAAGAGCGGTACATTCAGAGAGATACATACGGGAAACAGTGAAGATCAAAACGAGGAAGATATCCCTTCTGGGAAGGAGAAACTGGGGAAGCTTTTTGAAAGCAGTTGAAGTTGAGATGAACAATGACAGTAAAGGGGGTAGTTTGTTTCAAGGAGAAGTAACTATAGAAGCAAAAGCATGGAAGTAGGAAAACATGGGCTGAGGTCTAGAAATGGCAAATAATCCCTCCTATTGAGACAGAGTATGAGGAAAGAATCCAGATATGTACCTAACTTGAAGGTCCCAGACTATCCTTGACAGCAGGAACAGGGACAACTTGTTGGAACTACTTGGAGCTGGACAATGACTCCCCTCATTCAGGTGGTTCTGGGTGAGGGGGTAAAGATGGGTAGTCCAGCGGGTTGAAGGCTGTGAATTGCTGGGGAAAGGATGCTGGGATCTAGAATAGATTTGTGAATTTGGAAGAGAAGCCCTGGTGAGGGCTGGAAAGTGAGCAGGAGATAGGGAACAGAGTCCCCCAGTTTTCCCCGTTCTGTCCCACTTCCCGTTTCTCTTCTCTCTCATGTGTGGCCAGCCCAAGCAAGAGACTGGCACTGAAAGAACAAGAGGGTGAGGTGGGAAAACTTCAGGGGTAGCATGACTAGCTGAGAAGGATAGGATTCTCTCCCTTTTTCTCTCCCTTGACACTGTTATCTACTGCCTGCAGGGGAGGCAGGGGTCTTGGTAGTGGGTAGAGGAGGGGAGGGGAGAGTAGCTATGGAAATCAGTGGCTAAAAGGGACTTTTCCTTCATTCTTCTTCACCCTTTGAAGATAGCCTTTGTCACTGCTTGCCCTGCCAGGCCCCTGGCCTACATGGGGCAAAAAATGGAGAAAGAAATGGATATCTTCCAGCCATGCAGCTAGGGCAGCAGTTCTTCTTCTTCTTCATTTTTTTTTTCTCCCTTGAGACAGTCTTGCTCCGTTGCCCAGGCTGGAGTGCAATGGCATGATCTCAGCTCACTGCAACCTCCACCTCCCGGGTTCAAGCCGTTCTCCTTCCTCAGCCTCCCAGGTAGCTGGGACTACAGGCATGCGCCACCACACCCAGCTAATTATTTTGTATTTTTAGCAGAGATGGGGCTTCACCATGCTGGCCAGGCTGGTCTCGAACTCCTGACCTCAAGTGATCCACCTGCCTTGGCTTCCCAAAGTTCTGGGGTTACAGACATAAGCCACTGCACCCAGCCAGGGTGGCAGTTCTTGGGTGGCAAATAGCTGTGGTTAGTCAGACATCCATCAAAGAGTCTGCCTACCTCTTTTCCCTATGTAAATGGAGGGAAAATTTATTCCTATTTGTGACACTCCCTGTGCAGGAGGAGAGAGCAACATACTGTCACCAGAGAGGTTAAGGCATGAGTTTCAAACTCAATTTGACAGCAATAATGATAACCATAAAATAGCATTTAAGCTGGGTGTAGTAGTGGCTTGCACCTGTAGTCCCAGTTGTTCAGGAGGCTGAGGTGGGAGGATCACTTGAGGCCAGGGGTTCTAGGTCAACCTGGATAACAGAGGGAGACTTACATCTCTAAAAAAATAAGTAACTAAAATAAGTAGCTCGCATTAGTTGAGGGAATGCTGTGTGGCAGGCACTGAGCATCCTTATCTCATTGAATCCTCACAGTAGAAGCAGTACAGATGCAAGCCCTAAGGTCAAGCCAATCTGAGTTTAAGTCTTCACCCTGCCACTCACTAGTTAAAGCATAGTGCTTGACACAGAGTAAGAACTCAGTAAACATGGAATAAATATTCATCAACTAACAAATCAATTGATATTAGTTATTAATATGAATAAATATTACTCTATAGACACACAATCATATGAAGCAGGTACTATTACTATCTTCATCTCATAAATGAGGAAATTGAGGCCCTGAGAAACTAAGGACTTTGTACAAGTTTACACAGCTACTAAGTGGCAGAACCTGAATTGAAAACTAGTTGTCTGTACAGAGTTTCTGTTTGAGATGATGACAATGTTCTGGAAATAGATAGTAGTGATTGTGCAGCATTGTGAATAGACTTAATGCCACTGAATTATATACTCAGAAATATACTTTAACACACACACACACACACACACACACACACACCCCAGTTGTCAGACACTGGGATTTTAACCAATGTGTCATATACATGACCTCTCAATGAACATTAATCAAGTTTCTATTGTTCAGAAGACCCTGCAATGTCATAAAGCAAAGACTAGATTTGCAGTCAAATCTAGATTTGCAGATTTGTTCGAACACCATATCTGCTTCTTACAATCAGTAAGTGGCTAAGACTTGTCTGAGTTTTCTTGGGCCAAAAGGAGTACAAGTTCTACACAAGCCCCTCTCCAAGAGTTCACTTCAGTTGCAGACACACAGGTCCCTGTTATGTTACTGGATAACCTTGGGGAGAGGGGACCCAGATTGAGTTGAGCCCCTGACAAGGAGGGCAAGGAAGCTCTGAGCCAGCTTACCCATTCTTAGTTACTCCTCTTCCCAAAGTGAAATGTGGCAGCTACTGGGTGGGGACTTTTAAGAGGAAGTGAGACAGCTACTGATAGGGGAACTTGAGGAGGGCCCCCTTGGAAAGGGGAAGGAAGATGAGCACATACTGAGATAAACCATTTTCAGGGTGTTAAAACTAGATTAAAACCAGTGTTTTTACATGTCACAAAAAAGAAATCCACACCACAAACAATCCTAGTAGCTACTTTTCCTGCAAAAGTAATCATTCTTTTATCCAAGGTTCCTTGGGGATTAAAAAACAACAACAAAAAAATCCCTCAAAGTCCTTGTCAGCTTCTTTGGTTCCTCTATGACTTTTTATTGTATTCAATGGAGAGAAGTGCTCAGTAACAACTGAGTCCCCAGATACACCATGACATTGCAAGAGAAGATGAAACATGAGGAAATCCACTCCCTTCCCATTTTCCAGACCACATCCTCCTCCCCTGTTCAATCTCCCTAAAACTGTCACTAGGCTTGTTCAGGTCAGGAATGAACTATAACCAGTGGATGCTGCCCCCTGCTGGAAAGCAGGGTTCATCCGCGGCTGCACAGCCAGTCTTGGCTTCCACAAGACCTCTTTTGTGTTAATGATTCGAAGCACATGTGTGTAATTAAAAATAACAATAATAATTCAGGGTGCCAGGCTGACCACGCAAATATATTTATCCTGAGGGGGGGCTTGCAGAGCACCTTTCAGGGCAAATTCCCCACCACCTTTACATAGAACTGAGACAGGCTAGAAAAGTACAGAATGCTTTACCGTTATTTTCCTCATCCTGGCCCCATGAACTAACTAGACACAGTCTTTTCAGAGAAATACCAGCATGAAACAATCCCGCGGGGGCATTGGTGCCTGTGCTCTGGATTTGCCTCCTTGTGCTTCACGTCAGTTGTCTTATTTCCATTCACCTTGGTTCTCTGAGCCCCGGTTGACACAGCACCCTGGCTCCCGACACTCCCCTCTGTCTCCTTCTGCTGCCATGCCTTACTGTAGCCATGCCCCTCCATCTGGCACTCAGAAACCTTTCCCAAATGTCATCCTGCTAGTCTCCTGACACCTTCACACAATCTGCCCATCCTCTTGGACATAGCTGACATGGTCCCCAAGGCTGGGGATGCTAGAGGCCACCTAGTAGCCACTAGGAAGCAATACTTGTACTCTGTGCCCTGCGCATCAGTGACAGGCAAGGAGGCTGTGGAACTATTCTTACAATCATCCGGACCTATCTCCTCGCCCTCACTGGTGCTGCCACCTAAGAGATTAACAAAGGAAGCCACTAGATTCAGATTGCTTAGATACAATTATAACTGGAAACACTGGGTTCTAAGGAAACACTGCATAAATCATACTCTTCCCTAGCTGGCCGACTGGCAATACGGTGGGATCCCTTTTGCAAACCAGAGTATGTTGGAATTATACTGGAGTGATGTGGACTATACTGGATTTTTTCAGATTTCTAAACTGCTTTAAGAAACATTCCAGGCCGGGCGCGGTGGCTCAAGCCTGTAATCCCAGCACTTTGGGAGGCCGAGACGGGCGGATCACGAGGTCAGGAGATCGAGACCATCCTGGCTAACACGGTGAAACCCTGTCTCTACTAAAAAATACAAAAAACTAGCCGGGTGAGGTGGCGGGCGCCTGTAGTCCCAGCTACTCAGGAGGCTGAGGCAGGAGAATGGCGTGAACCCGGGAGAAGGAGCTTGCAGTGAGCTGAGATCCGGCCACAGCACTCCAGCCTGGGTGACAGAGCGAGACTCCGTCTCAAAAAAAAAAAAAAAAAAAAAGAAACATTCCATAGCTCCACTTGGCAAGATATAAACAAACTTGTAGGAAACTGGGTTAGTTTTACCAGTCAAATGAGCTGGCAGCCCAATTCTTCAGTCTCAAAGAGATTAATGAGCAATTAATTTCCCAGACCAGCTAAGCCTGGGAACCTCTGGGAGCTAATGGATTTTATCTGAAGCTGAAGTCCAGCCCATGTCCATGGGCCACCACATCAGACCCTCCCAAGAAGCAAGGGAAGGCCGAATTTACTTAGTTGCCCTGCCCCCTAGTGTCCACAGGCAGCAATAACAGCAGGCGGGACTCAAGCTTCTAGGTGCGGCAGCAGGGCTGCAGGGTTTGTTTTGTGCGCCACACAATGGCGCCTGGCTAAGGGGGTGTGGGACTGAAATTCAGCTCATGCTCTTCTCCCAAGCCTTGTGCCCTGCACAGGACTGCATCCATCTGGCGGTTGACCTCTTTTTTCTAATCTGTTTGCCAAGAGGAGCCTTTTTTTTTTTTTTGGTAATTCTATTTTAGAAATTTCCACATAGCTTGAGATTTCTAACATCTAAAGCTACCAGAAAGGCTGATACCAATCCCATCTGATAGGCCAGGCAGTCGGCATGTACTCAAATGTACATTCCATTTCTGAAAATTCACTTGTCCTGTAAGAATAGCTCAGGGTGTTTGTATAGAAGTGGCCCCACTCCAGAAAATTCCCTGGACTGGGAAATTCATAGTCATCCATCCAACTATGAACTTCTGTTAGCTCTACCTCCAAAATATATCCTGAATCCCTCCACATCTCTCCATCTTCACTCATTTCTGATCCAAACTAGTGGAAATTTCTTGCTACAAGGTAGCAATGCAGGGAAAAACACTGGCCTGCTACAATGGTCTCCCTGTTCCCACTCTGGCCCCTCATACAGCAACCAGAATTATTTCTTAAAATATGCATAAATTCATGTGACTCCCCTCCAATGGCTTCCCAATGGATTTAGGATAAAATCCAAACTCTTTCCGTGGGTTACTAGGCTGTGGATAATCTGTCTTCTGCTTAGCTCATCTACCTGCCGCTCACCACTCTTCTGCTCATCCACTAAGCTCTAGCAACCCTGCCTGTTTGTTTTAATTGACATTTTTTATTGAGATAATTGCAGATTCACATGCAGCTGAAAAAACAATAGAGCAAGATCTCTCATACATTTTGCCCAGTTTTCCCCAATGGTAACATTTTGGAAAACTGTAATATCATAGTAAGAATAGTGATGTTGATAAAATCCACCTATATTATTCAGATTTCCCTGGCTTTATTAATATTTATCCTCATATGTGTGTACGTGTATTTAGTTCTATATAATCTGATCACCTATGTAAGTTCATGTGGTGGATACCACCACATGTGAAATAAGCACATCATGGAGAATGGAGTTTGCATCCTGAAACTGTAGGTCTTATAGTACATAGTCAAAGTACTGAACAATGCCATCACCTTGAGGATCCCTCCTATTGCCCTTTTATAATCACATTCATCTTCTCCCCCCACCTCCTTAACCCTAGGCAGCCACTAATCTGTTCTTCATTTCTATAATTTTGTCATTTCAAAAACATTATATGCATAGAATTGTACAGTATGTGACTTTCGGGACTGCCTTATTTTCACTCAGCATAATTTTCTGAAGATTCATCCAGGCTGTTGCATGTATCTGTATTTTTTTTTTTATTGCTGAGTTATGTTCCACAGTATGAATGTGCTTCAGTTTAACCATTCACCCACTGAAGGGCATTTGTGATATTTATTTACAAGTCTTACATAAATATAAGTTTTTCATTTCCCTGGGATAAATCCCCAAGATTGCAGTTGCATATTGTAAGCACGTGTTTAGCTTTTTTGCCTTTTTTTTTGAAACAGGGTCTCACTTTGCTCACTCTGTCATCCAGGCTGGAGTGCAGTGGCATGAGCATGGCTCCCTGCAGCCTCCATCTCCCGGCCTCAAGCGATCCTCCCACCTCAGCCCACCCAAGTAGCTGGACCACAGGTGCGCTTCTGGCTAATTTTTTTTTTTGTAGAGATGGGGGTCCTCCTACGTTGGCTAGGCTGGTCTCAAACTCCTGGGCTTAAGTGACCCTGACGCCTTGGCCTCCCAAAGTGCTGGGATTACAGGTGTGAGCCATCACGCCCAGCTACGTGTTTAATTTTTAAAGCAACTGCTAGACTGTTTTCCAGAGTAGCCATACCATTTTATATTCCCACAAGCAATGTATGAGTGACTCAGTTTCTCTCCACCTTCACTAATAGTGGTGTTGCCACTCTTTTTTGTGTTGGACATTCTAATATGCATGTAGTGTTATCTCATTGTAGCTGTCATTTGCATTTCCCTAATGGTTAACAATGTTCAATAGCTTTTCACGTGTTTATTCTTCATGTGTATGTTCTCTTCGGCAAATGTCTGGGTATATCTTGCCCATTTTCTAACTGGATTGATCAAATACTGAGTTTTGAGAGTTCTTTGTGTGTTATGAGTACTTTCTCAGATATGTGATTTGTACATTTTTTTCCCCCAATCTGTAGCCTGTCTTTTCATTCTCTTCATATGTACTTTCACAGAGCAAAAATTCTAAAATTTTTGACGAACTGTTTTTCCTTTTATAGACCCTGCTTTTGGGGCTAACACTAAAAACTCTGCTGAACTCTAGATCCCAGAGATTTCCTCCTATTTTTTTCTCTAAAAGTTTTATAGTTTTCCATTTAATGTTTATGTCTGTGATCGATCCTGACTTAGTTTTAAAAACTGTTTTTATTTTTAATGCTTGTGGGTACATAGTAGGTGTATATATTTATGGGGTACATGAGATGTTTTGATACAGGCATGCAATGTGAAATAAATACATCATGGAGAATGGGGTATGCATCTGGAAACACTAGGTCTGATTCATTCTTTCTATTTTTTGTACCCATTAACCATCCCCAACTTCCCCTGACCCTTCACCATCCTTCCCAGCCTCTGGTAACCATCCTTCTACTCTCTATCTCCACTAGTTCAGTTTTTTTTAGCTCCCACAAATAAGTGAAAACATGAGGTTTGTCTTTCTGTGACTGGCTATTTCACTTAACATAATGATCTCCACTTCCATCCATGTTGTTGCAAATGACAGGATCTCTCTCTTTTTTTTTTTAATGGCTGAATAGTACTCCCTTGAATATATGTACCACTTTTTCTTTATCCATTTATCTGTTGATGGACACAGGTTGCTTCCAAATCTTAGTTTTTGTGAACAGCGCTGCAACAAACATGGGAGTGAAAATATTTCTTGGATATACTGATTTCCTTGCCTTTGGGTATATACCCAGCAGTGGGATGGTTGGATCATATAGTAGCTCTGCTTTTAGTTTTTTAGAGGAATCGCCAAACTGCTCTCCATAGTGGTTGTACTAATTTACCTTCCCACCAACAGTTAACGAGGGTTGCCTTTTCTCTGCATCCTCATCAGCATTTGTTACTGCCTGCCTTTTGGATACAAGGCGTTTTAACTGGGGTTAGATGATATCTCATTTTACCACTACAAGTAAAGTGTGAAAATCTCACTTCTATTTACATTTCTTCATCTTCCATGGTGTTATTTATCATTGTCCTCAGTATCAGAGGGTGTTATAATTTTTGTTTCAGCAATCAAACATGACTTATAAAGCTCATGAGGAAACTGATAATGTCTTCTGTGTACCAGTACATTTGTTGTATATACTTTTTTTTCCTGATGTGCCAGGATTCCTTCTTTTATCAATTTTTTTTCTGTTTGAAGAGCTTCCCGTAGCTATTACTTAAGAGTTCGGCTAGTGACAAATTCTTTTAGTTTTTCCTTCATTTAAGAATGCTTGGCCGGGCGCGGTGGCTCAAGCCTGTAATCCCAGCACTTTGGGAGGCCGAGACGGGCAGATCACGAGGTCAGGAGATCAAGACCATTCTGGCTAACACGGTGAAACCCCGTCTGTACTAAAAAATACAAAAAACTAGCCGGGCGAGGTGGCGGGCGCCTGTAATCCCAGCTACTCGGGAGGCTGAGGCAGGAGAATGGCGGGAACCCGGGAGGCAGAGCTTGCAGTGAGCCGAGATCCGGCCACTGCACTCCAGCCTTGGCGACAGAGCGAGACTCCGTCTCAAAAAAAAAAAAAAAAAAAAAAAAAAGCTTTATTTCACTTTCATTCCTTAAGAATATTTTTGCCAGATGTAGAATTTGCACTTGACAGTTCTCCTGTCTCCGTACTTTCAAGTTGCGTCACTTCAGTCTTGCCTCCACGGTATCAGATGAGAAATCTGCTGTAATTTGAATTGGTGTTTCCCCATAGGTAATTCATTGTTTTTCTCTGGCTACTTTCAAGATTTCTTCTTTGTTTTTAGTTTTATTTTCCCCCTTTCTTTCGTTATTTATTTATTTATTTATTTATTCTATTTATTTCTTTACTGAGATGGAGTCTCACTCTATTGCCCAAGCTGGCATGCAGTGGCACAATCATAGCTTACTATAACTTCAAACTCCTGGGCTCAAGTGATCCTCCCAACTCAGCCTCCCAAGTAGCTGGAACTACAGGTGAGCACCACCATGCTCAGCTGATTTCTTTTTAGAGATGGGGGTCTGTCTTTTTAGAGATGTTGCCCAGGCTTGTCTCAAACTTCTGGCCTCAAGTAATCCTCCTGCCTCGACTTCCCAAAGTGCTGGGATTACAGATATGAGCCACTGTACCTGGCTGTCTTTAGTTTTAAAAGATTAATTATGATGCGTCTTAGAATGGATTTGAATTTATCCTGTTTGGGGATTGCTCAACTTCTTGAATCTATAGGTTTGGGAAGTTTTTCAGTCATTATTTTTTCAAATACTCTTTCAGCCTTATTCTCTTTCTTATCTCCTTGTGATACTCCGATAATATAAATATTAGATCTTTTGCCATTGTCCCATAATAGTCTCTGCTTTTTTTGTGGGCTATGTTCTCTCTGTTAGTCAGATTGGGTAAATCCTATTGATCTCTTCCTCGAGTTCACTGATTCTGTCATCTCCACTCTACTATTGAACCTATCCAGCAAATTTTTCATTCCTTGGTTCTTGGTATGGTAGGTGACTTTCCATTGTATTCTGAACATCACGTCTATTATGTTAGGAGGCTCAGGGTCCCATGTAAACTTTTAATTTATCAGCCAGTCATACTGTTTAGGTTTAGCACACAAGTCCTAGTTTTCATGGGCTGTGATTCCAATGGTAGTTTTATTTTCAGGATCTATGAAGTGTCATATTGGTCTGCTTGATTTATCTGGTGCCACTAGGGCTCTTTCTGGTCCCTGATGTTGCTTCCTGAAGGGGAGGAAGGGTTTCTCTAGGTTGACAGTGAGGTGCCTTTTGGTGGGGGAGGGGATGTGGTGGGGCACCCTATTAATGTCTGCAGCTATCTAGCATCTTTGGGAAGGGCAGAAGAGTGGCAGGCCTACAGAGACAAAGAGATTTCCTGGAATAGGCCACTTACTGTGGCTACATTCCTTTTTTCTCTTCCATCTGCCTACTTCAGCATCTCGCAGCAAAAGAAGACAGTCTAAGATCTACCCAGCAGGGAAGGAGAGCACTTCTCCAGCTGTTTATTTTTGTCGGGGTTTCTGATTGATCTCTCTTGCCTCTGGTGTCTGACTCACCGACTGTTGTCAGAGGGACTCCCATTCCATCTGAGGAGAATAACTAATGGGCTTAACTAGGCTGCCTTCTAGTGCTCAAACAGTGTTAAGGAAATGTCAGGTTTGAATGGCCTTTCTCTGTTGGGTGGAGAGATGCAAGATGCTCTGCTTTTGTACTGTTTCTCTAGGGGTCACAAACCGGTTTGCCTTCCCCTTACCACCATTCAGAATGCTCCTTGGTAGTCTCTTGGGCCATTTTCAGAGTTTATAGTTGTCTTAAAAGGGGGAAATGGGTTTTCTCAATCTTGTCCAGATCAGAAGTCTCCCAAGCCTTTTTAGTTGTTCTTGTTGCAAGACAAACTTGTTCTAGCCATAAAGACGTTTCCCTGAATGTTCTCTTTGCCTGGAATGTTCTTCTTTGAGATTGTTAAATGTTTGGCTTATAGTCTCTGTTCAGATGCCATCTCGGAGACACTTACCTTATCTACTGTAGTCTCCCATCACCACTCGTACATACTCAATTACTTTGATCACTTTATCCTGTTTTACTTTCTTTGAAGCACTTTTTTTTTTTTTTTTTTTTTTTTTTTTTTTGAGACGGAGTCTCGCTCTGCCGCCCGGGCTGGAGTGCAGTGGCCGGATCTCAGCTCACTGCAAGCTCCGCCTCCCGGGTTTACGCCATTCTCCTGCCTCAGCCTCCCGAGTAGTTGGGACTACAGGCGCCCGCCACCGCGCCCGGCTAGTTTTTTGTATTTTTTAGTAGAGACGGGGTTTCACCGTGTTAGCCAGGATGGTCTCGATCTCCTGACCTCGTGATCCGCCCGTCTCGGCCTCCCAAAGTGCTGGGATTACAGGCTTGAGCCACCGCGCCCGGCCTCTTTGTAGCACTTAACACATTATGGGATAAACTTGTCATTTTGATTGTTGTGGTCTCTACCATCTCTAAAGTAAGCTCTAAGGGAGAAGATTTCTGTCTGTAAGAGTAAAAACATAGAATGAAGTGGGCCATTTGCTTTCTTGTTCATTGTATGTGCTTATTTTTTTTTTTTTTTTTTTTTTGAGACGGAGTCTCGCTGTGTCTCCCAGGCTGGAGTGCAGTGGCGTGATCTCGGCTCACTGCAAGCTCCGCCTCCCGGGTTCACGCCATTCTCCCGCCTCAGCCTCCCAAGTAGCTGAGACTACAGGCGCCCGCCACCACGCCTGGCTAGTTTTTTGTATTTTTAGTAGAGACGGGGTTTCACCATGTTAGCCAGGATAGTCTCGATCTCCTGACCTCGTGATCCACCCGCCTCGGCCTCCCAAAGTGCTGGGATTACAGGCTTGAGCCACCGCGCCCGGCCGATATGTGCTTATAACAGTACCTGACAGAGAATAGGCCCTCAATACATGTTTGTTAAATGAATGTATGCATCCAGCCCTAATTAAAATATTAAGGTGATCTGGCACAGGCATCAGACAGATAGATGTCCAGTGCTACTGTCAGCAGACTGATACCCTGAGCTATCTAGGACAAGTTTTATGGGTATGGAGTATAGAGGAGACCTGTTCTATTATAGTATAATAGTTGGCTTTAAATACACACACACACACACACACACACACACACACACACACATATATATTATTGTTTTTTTTTTGAGATAGAGTTTCACTCTTGTTGCCCAGGCTGGAGTGCAATGGTGCGATCTTGGCTCACTGCAACCTCCACCTCCGGGGTTCAAGCAATTTTCCTGCCTCAGCCTCCTGAGTAGCTGAGATTACAGGCACACACCATCATGCCTAATTTTTGTATTTTTAGTAGAGACAGGGTTTCACCATGTTGGTCAGGCTGGTCTTGAACTCCTGACTTCAGGTGATTCACCTGCCTCAGCCTCACAAAGTGCTGAGATTACAGACATGAGCCACAGCACCCAGCCCCAAATGTACTTTGAAGGAACATCTGGGAGGTCCCCATTTGCTAATACCTGCCATTCTCTGAAACACTTATGTCTAGGTTAAGGCCAAGACAAGGTGTCCTGAATTCCTAACTTTTGCATTCATGAAGATAACCTCACCATGTGCCTCGTCGTTATGCTCATTTATTGTCATACTCCAGGATTCATATGGATCCTAAAATATAGTAGGCTTCCAATAATATGCTTAGAATGTTCATCTAAAAATAGCTTCTCCCTCTCCCAGCCACAGCACCATCCTAGTGAAGATAGACACTATTGAGAAAATGACCCACTTCATTCTATGTTTTTACTCTTTATCCATGCCAGCCTCTGCTATCTTTCTCCTCCAGGACCTTCCCCTAAGTAAATCTCAGAAAACCCAAACTTCGCCTCCCCTGGAAAGGGTGACCTGAGCCCTAGCGACAGTAGCTCAAGGACTAGTAGTGTTAACTGTTTCGTTTCAGCTCAATTAAAGTGTTGGAAGTGCTTCAAACACATTCTAACCACTCGTTTGTAGCAGACATAAAAGTATGCTGCTCAGGTCTTCCTTTAAGAGAACACCTGCCACAAGGAGTTCATTTAGCTGACAGCCTTCAGCTGTAGCATCTTTAGGCTCTGCCTCGTCTTTTGAGCTGAGCCCATATGCTTCTGGGCAGTCCTCACACAATGACCGAGGTAGAGGTGAACGGAGCTCACCATTTCTGGCCAGTGCAGGATGCCTCTCTGGGTAGTCTTTGTATGGGAAAGATTATTGTTGAACTGGCTGAGATTTCTCAGAGCTGCCATCACAGTTTAAGGCTCTTCTTATCCTATTCTTCTTCCTTCTCCCTCTTGTTTTACAATGGTCATGCCTGTAGGTGCTATGAAGTGTTTCTCTGCCTACTTCTGCTTCCTATGCCCTCTTATCATTTACTTGTCTTACCCCCATTAAAATCTCTTTTGTTCCTATCTTTTGGCATCTGCTTCCCAGAGGAACCGAAATGATGTATCCCTTACCCCTTCTTGATTTTAGGATCTCCATGTCTGAAAGTTTTTCAGCTACTACCCTGACTCATATTATCTTCTGGGCTCTTTGATGCTGACATCCTGTTTTGGATGATCCTTTCATTATGGACCGTGGAAGTTTGTTTCAGACAGAAGCATCATCTGACATTTTCTCTCTAGCTCTATAGACCATGACCACCAGTGTGGTCTAGATATTTAACATTGGGTTATGGGATAGAAACCTTAGGTTCTTGTCTCATTTCTACTACTTATCACCATTTAACCTTGGGCAAATCACCTGGCCATTCTGCGCCTTAGTTTTTCTGTTGATAGTAAAAGACTGAGACTAAATGACCTTGAAGGTCCATTCCATCTTTGACATTACCTATCTGTATATCACAGGATCCTTTGGGTCAGCAGATTTCATTAAGGAACACTCTACTGCCATAAAAATGCATAGAAAATGATGTTGACTTTGCCCACAGCCTATTGTAAGACTATTTAAACACAAAAGGGTTAAATGTAATCATATGGGGTGAGTTTAGGAAGTGACAGGCCAGAGCTTGAAGCTAAACCTGCATCCTAAAATGAGATGGCAATAAGGGGGTAGAAGTGATTAAAAGTCCAGGCCAGAGGAAAGACTATGGTGTGCAGAAAGTGTTGAGACACACCAGCTCTAGTCCTGTCAGCATCAAAGAAGTCCAATTAAGTTAACAAGGCATCCATCCCATGAGCAGAGCAGCAGTGAGGAATCTAGGAATGGCTAAGCAGATGAGCAGTACCATCCAAGGAAGGAGGGAAATTGGAGAATCAGGGAAGGACAGGGAAGAAAGAGAGGTTTTTAACCTGAGAAGTTGAGGCACAGGGCAGGCTATGAAGTCAGGCAACTACGTAGCAAGACAAGGGCAGATAAACTCTGAACCCCAAGTGCACTTATCTTAGGAACAAAGCCCAGGTATTAGATACAAGATAAAAAGCCTACAAGCAGCAGCTAAAGTTCTTTATCTAATGCCCCTCATTTGCCAGCACTATTGGTCTGGGACAGAACCTACTAGTAGGTAGGAAGCGTGGGAAGAGGAAGACTGTGCACAAGCAGGCCCGTAGTATCACACTTAAGAGCATGGGCTCTAGAGCCAGAGAGCCCTAGGTTTCAAGACTGGCTCTATGTCTGATATGCTATGTGATCTTCAGCAAGTTGCTGAAGTTCTCTGAATCTTTATTTCCTTCTGCAAAGAAGGGATAGTAATATCTCTTTATAGGCCTAGGGTAAGGATTGAATGAGATACTCCACTGAAAGAATTGAGTCCTATGCCTGGCACATTGCTACAGTTTTAATGTTCCCGCAAAAACTCATGTTGAAATTTTTTTTCCCATAAGTTATTGGGGGACAGGGGGTATTTGGTTACATGAGTAAGTTCTTTAGTGTTGATTTTGACATTTTGGTGCACCCATCACCCGAGCAGTATACACTGCACCATATTTGTAGTCTTTTGTCCCTCACCCCCCTCCCACTCTTCCCCCCAAGTCCCCAAAGTCCATTGTATCATTCTTATGCCTTTGCGTCCTCATAGCTTAGCTCCCACATATCAGTGAGAACATATGATGTTTGGTTTTCCATTCCTGGGTTACTTCACTTAGAATAATAGTCTCCAATGTCATCCAGGTCGCTGCAAATGCTATTAATTCATTCCTTTTTATGGCTGAGTAGTATTCCATCATGTGTATATATACTACAGTTTCTTTATCCACTCATTGATTGATGGGCATTTGGGTTGGCTCCACAATTTTGCAATTGTGAATTGTGCTGCTATAAACATGCATGTGCAAGTATCTTTTTTGAATAATGACTTCTTTTCCTCTGCGTAGATATCCAGTAGTGGGATTGCAAGACCAAAGATAGTTCTACTTTTACTTCTTTAAGGAATCTCCAGTACAGCTAGGAAACTAGTACAGTAGGAAACTAGTACAGCTACTGTTTTCCATAGTAGCTGTACTAGTTTACATTCCCACTAGCAGTGTAGAAGTGTTCCCTGGTCACTGCATCCATGCCAACATCAACAGTTTTTTGATTTTTTGATTATGGCCATTCTTGCAGGAGTAAGGTTGTATCACATTGTGGTTTTGATTTGCATTTCCCTGATCATTAGTGATGTTAAGTATTTTTTCATATTGTTGGCCATTTGTGTATCTTCTTTTGAGAACTGTCTATTCGTGTCCTTAGCCCACTTTTTGATGGGATTGTTTGTTTTATTCTGATTTGAGTTCCTTGTAGATTCTGGATATTAGTCCTTTGTCAGATGTATAGATTGTGAAGATTTTCTCCCACTCTGTGGTTTGTCCTGTTTACTCTGCTGATTGTTCCTTTTGCCATACAAAAGCTCTTTAGTTTAATTAGGTCCCAGCTATTTATCTTTTTTTTTTTTTAATTGCATTTGCTTTTGGGTTCTTGGTCATGAAATCCTTGCCTAAACCAATGTCTAGAAGGGTTTTTCCAATGTTATCTTCTAGAATTTTTATAGTTTCAGGTCTTAGGTTTAAGTCCTTCATCTATCTTGAGTTGTTTTTTGCGTAAGGTGAGAGATGAGGATCCAGTTTCATTCCCCTACATGTGGCTAGCCAATTATCCCAGCACCATTTGTTGAAAGGGTGTCCTTTTCCCACTTTATGTTTTTGTTTGCTTCATCAAAGATCAATTGACTCTAAGTCTTTAGGTTTATTTCTGGGTTCTCTATTCTGTTCCATTGGTCTATGTGCCTATGTTTATACCAGTACCATACCATTTTGGTGACTTTGGCCTTAGAGTATAGTTTGAAATTAGGTAGTGTGATGCCTCCAGATTTGTTATTTTTGCTTAGTCTTGCTTTGGCTATGGTCTCTTTTTTGGTTCCATATGAATTTTGGATTTTTTTTTCTAGTTCTGTGAAGAATGATGGTGATATTTTTATGGGGACTGCATTGAATTTGTATATTGCTTTTGGCAGTATGGTCATTTTCACAATATTGATTCTACCCATCCATGAGCATGGGATGTGTTTCTTTTTTTTCTTTTTTTTTTTGAGACAGAGTCTCGCACTGTCACCCAGGCTGGAGTGCAGTGGTGCTATCTCGGCTCACTGCAAGCTCCGCCTCCCGGGTTCATGTCATTCTCCTGCCTCCGCCTCCCGAGGAGCTGGGACTACAGGCACCGCCACCACGCCTGGCTAATTTTTTGTATTTTTAGTAGAGACGGAGTCTCACCGTGTTAGCCAGGATGGTTTCGATCTCCTGACCTTGTGATCCACCTGCCTCGGCCTCCCAAAGTGCTGGGATTACAGGCATGAGCCACTGCACCTGGCCAAGCATGGGATGTGTTTCTATTTGTTTGTGTCGTCTATGATTTCTTTCAGCAGTGTTTTATAGTTTTCCTTGCAGAGGTCTTTTGACTCCTTGGTTAGGTATATTCCTAAATATTTCATTATTTTGCAGCTATTGTAAAAGGTGTTGAATTCTTAATTTGATTCTCTGCTTGGTCACTGTTGGTGTATAGGAGAGCTACTGATTTCTGTACATTAATCTTGTATTCATGTTGAAATTTAATTGCCAATATAACGGTATTGGGAGGTAAGACCTTTAAGAGGTAATTAAGTCATGAAGGCTCTGCCCTCATGAATGGAGCAATGCTGTTATCATGAGAATGGGTTAGTCATCATATGAGCAGACTCCTAATAAAAAGATAAGTTTTGTCTCCATTTTCTTGCTCACCATAGGATGTCTTCTGCCATGGGATAACCCTTGCCAAATGCTGGTGCAATGCTCTTGGACTCCCCAGTCTCCAGAGCTGTGAGCCAAATGAACTTCTGTTCTTTATATATTACCCAGTCTGTGGTATTCTGTTTAAAGCAGCAGAAAATAGACTAAGACATACATTGTAAGTGCCTAGTAAATGTGAGCTAATGTTCTTATGCTTTGTCTGACTTTGACCTTGAATAATGCAAGCCCCTTCTCATCAGTTCCCTAATTTGTGAGAATGAAAACAGGAGCCTTCATGGTTATTTAGTAGTTATAAATTCTCATTCTAGGGAAAGTGCTCATTAATATTCTTACCACCGTTTCTTATAGAGAGCACCAGAGGCTGAGATTTATTTAATGTGAACAATTTAAAATAATTTCTGTAAGCGCACACATAGCTAGCTTTCAATTACTCACTCTAATGGAGAAGAGCAGAGTCATAGGTAATCTAAAACTGTGCCAAATCCAAAGTCATCTCTGTTCGGTTTGGAAATGAACTGGATAAACTTTTTTTTTTTTGCAGCACATTTACCTTTTGGATTTTTTTGTGCTTGGCCAATAATAAAATAAATTTACATTATATAAGCACACTAGCTGACAGCAAGTGAAAGTGCATAGAAATACTGTTGGGGAAAAAGAGAAGCTAAGATCACGATACCAAGTTTGTTGCAATGAAGAGGGTTTTACCATACATTTTTATCAGTGATTCTCAGAGTTTAGAGGAGATTTTTAAAAATTGTATGGGGAACTTGTTAAAAATGCACTTTCACAGCTCTAACCATTTTACAGGTGAGAATACTGAGGTTCAGATAGGGGAACTGACCTGCCCTATGTCATAAAGTTGAGGGTACAATGGAAAGTAGGACCTAAGTCTCATAGCTCCTCATATAATGTACTAGGAAGCGATGATAATGGAGGCCTCTGAGGAAGAGAATAGAGAGAGAAGGCCATGTAGAAGACAGAATAATGAAGCTTGGGGGTATGTTCACATTTGGTAGGGTGAGAGAAGGGAAAGAAGACAGCAAGAATGAGAAAGTGAATGAAATTAATTTCTTGGATCTTGGCTGATCTCTCAGAAACTTCTAACCCAGTAGTTCTCAAGCTACTATGCACCCAGGTCAATTTGAGCACCTCTTGAAAATATGGATCCTCAGACAATCTGATTTAATAGGTCTGAATTAGGGCTTAAGTTTGTGTTCTTTTTTCTTTAAGTCAGCACCCCCTGTAATTCAGAATTAAGTAAATGGAAAATTCCATCTTGAAAAACATTTGTCTAACCTTCTATGATCTTGAAGTTTACATCAAAATGTCTTAAGGAAATACCAAGATCTTTGAAAACTCGGGATTTCCCCTATTGAATTACTTGGCACCAGGGATGAACTTTGAAAGTCCAAAAGCTGCTGTGACTGAGCACTCTGTCTGAGTAGTGAAAGCATGGCATGCTGCTCGAGGATGCAGGCTTTAGCACTATACTGGTCTGTGTTCAAATCCTGTTTCTGGCACTTACTAGCTAAGTCATCTCTGTCAAATTCTTTGCTTCTGTGTGCCTCAGTTTCCTCATCTGCAAAGTGGGGATAATAATAGGATCTGCCTAGTAGAATTGTTTTGAGGGTGGTCTGTAAAAGTGTTTAGTTTAGCAATCACTCAAACACAGCTTAGATTGTTACTTTTCTCTTTTTCAGGGTTGCTTGCATGGTGGATCTTTTGCTCAGGATAAATCGTCTGAAGACTCTAAGGCAGTTAGAGTGACCAACTGTACCTGTTTGCCCAGGACTGAGAGGTTTCCCAGGATGCATGATTTCAGTGCAAAAAGACAGGCCTGAGCAAACCAGGATGATTGGTCACTCTGAAGGCAGACCTCTCTGAAGCCCTTCAAGTACTTATTCGCATACATAATATTTTTACTGGTAAACAGTAGCTATCAGATGCTCTGCCAATTCAACAAGGAATAATTGCTGAAGGTTATCTGATACTATATATCTAGTAGCTGCTTCAACTAAAATTTCTAACTTGAGCAGCTTGCAGAGAACTGCATGGGAGTGATGCACACTTCTAGGATTCCCGAAATTCCCTATATCTGGACTGGGCTCAGCTGTACTGTATTTATTTCTTAACTAGATGATAGATTTCTTTTTGTAAATATGTGGGTGTCTATTAAAAGGATCACAATAGTCTCAGAATTCTATTTGATGGCTCAATAAATATAAGCTGAATGAATAAATGACTGTCAATTGAAACGTCTTCACTTGGGTGTTTGCGAGACTTGATTTATGAAATTGGGAGGTACAGTTTGAAAACCATCTCAGACAGCAATTTCCTCCCTTGCACAGCACTAATTCTCTCTCAATGTGGCTTCCCAGAATAAAGGTATGACACAAGACAGGCACTTACCTTGTCTTGGTGAAAAGGCTCTTGAGATGCCTGTGAAGGGGATTTGCAGAGTTTCTAAATTTGGCTCTGAAGTAATCTGAGATGCATATACATTCACATATACATATACATGTGCATATACATATACATATACATCTGTCAAAAACAGAGCAATGCCAGGATAAAGTCACATATCTCACCCAGCTATGTCCCAGATGGGACTTGACCTTGTTGTATACACTCTTTTCTGGACTAGTGCTTTGTGCATGTTAGGGTGATGAGGTTAAGGGTTTAACAGGCCTTTCTTTTTAAAGATCCATTGTGTTTTCTCAGGCTGGAAAAATTGTCATCCTCCATTCGCCACTAGATGGCCCATCATTCAAAAAATATTCCTTGTTTTCTAAAAAAGATTTATGGAACAAGGTTCCCATAAATCATTTGATTATTCCTATGATGATTTTCAGCCATATCATAGCAAATCACCATATATTCTTTCAGCATTTACCTTAAATTGGCTACTTTCTAACTTAAATACGCCTATTTTAGAAGTAAACTGGAAGGTGAACAGGAAAAAAGGGAGAAAGGTATACATAGATGAAAAAATTCAATGGCCCTGGAGAGAAAGAGCTGCCTCAAGGGTGAATAGGAAGGCGAAATGGGCCTGGAGTTGGTGATTCAGGACTCAAGGGGCCAAGATCAATAGTAGGCAGAAAGATAAAGGGGGCAGGTGAGAAAGAAGGAATCTCAAAACTGAAACAGAAAAGCTGGGCCCGAGGTAAGAAGAGGGAGGCATGGAACCTGGGGGATAGAGAGGGGATCTGAGACAAATATAGAAATGTTGGTACAAAATGTTTGTGTAAGAGAAAGCTACACCTGAGTCAGGCATACCAGAAGCTGAAAGAAAGGTGAAGCCTAAGGAAGAGATGTGGGAATGGGGCCTGAAGGGATGAAGAGGATAAAGAGGTGTATCAGACACTCTTGGTTGCAATGTTTCCATCTCCCCTCCACTTCTTCTTTCCTCTGGGGAACATTAAGCAAGACTGCTTAGTAACCAAGCCCGAAATTGTGGCCCAATAGACCACAGACCTCGAATGCCTTACCTACAAACTTTGTTGCCATGTGTATTTTGGAATTCAGAATTGTTCGGATTTCAGACAGGTAACACAAGCATACACTAGACATGAGGCAACATACCTAGTGAGGCCTGGGGCAACACCCCGTAAGCAAACACATTAATATTTCTGCAGTGAAATGTATGATTTATTATACTTAGTGGGCTAGATGAAGACTATGAAATAGTCTCAGGTCAGTTCAGGTTTGATTTTGTCGCCAAACCATTTTGATGCCAAACTAATAAAAAACAAACAAACAGCCTTTGATTTTCAGAACCTTTTGAACTGCGTGTACTGCTTATGTCTTATTTTTGAATCTAGGTCATGGGCTGTTTGTCGTATTACTGTTCATACCTTTTGTATGTGTGAAATATGATTTTTCAAAACCTTTGAATTGCCTAGGCTCATGTCTGTTCTGAGAGGGAGCATGACACAATACTAGATTCATAGAAGGCTTACTAAACACTTGTGGAATTGAACAGACTCGATCTAGCCCTCCCACATGTATTCTTTATTATCTTTGTCTTAGAGAAAGCAACAGATGCTCTTCTAGTTAGGGAGGTTAGTCTGGTTATAAATATAAATAAGAGTTAAACTGAAACAAAGGCTATCCCTAGGAAAAATGCCTTTATTCCTTTATTCATTAACTCAACAAATATTGAGGATTACTGTGAACTTAGCACTGTGCTAAAAGTTGAAAAGCCATAGGAGGTACCATATAAACAAAGTTCTATCTCTTCCATTGGGAAATTGAAAGTCTGGTGGAGAAGATGAGACATTCGGTATCATACCCAGTGAGGCCTGAGGCAACATCCCGTAAGCAAACACATTAATATTTCTGCAGTGAAATGTATGATTTATTATACTTAGTGGGCTAGATGAAGACTATGAAATAGCCTCACATCTACCTGTGATTGAATGGGCAGAATGCCACAGGAGAGGCACGGTGTGCCATGAGAGCTCCAAGCAGATGTGCTCTCTGCCCAGCATGTAGATACTGATGCATTCCTGGAGAGTTTAATAGAGGAGCTGAGATTACAGCGGTTTCCACACTGTTACCATCTAAAATGGCAATCTGTTCTCATTGCTCCCTAGCCTATGGGGGATTGGGTCTTCATTAAATTAGATTTCTGAGGTTTTTCTGTATCCAAGGAGGAGAATGAAAGGCCACATTTGGCGCCATCTAGTGCTTAATGAGTGCCATCTTGGATGGCCCCCAAAAGCAGAGTCAAGGGCTCCAGCATGGTATTTTAAAAGTTCCTCTGACCTGAGACCCCCTGCTCCAGACACTCCTGCCCCAATAACTTACTTCATCAAAAAGAAGGGCTTTTCCTGGAGTCCAGAGATAGCTGAAGCTGAGCATCTTGGTTTACCTCTTCCTTGATCTGGCCTATTTCAGCTCAGCCTGGGGCTATACTGTGATGTGGGTAACTAGATTCTTCACCCATAAAATGGGGATAATAAACAAATTGACATACATAAAGTAGTTAAAACAATACTTGGCACATAGTAAGCACCATAACGGTGCGCCCACCTAACTATTAGGTTGATGTCAGGATTAAGCTGTCAAGTAGTACCCCAGTTCCAGTGAAGCCCACCAATGAATCTACATCTCAAAAAGTTGACTCAGGGCGTCAAAGCTTCTGTTCGTGAAGAGGAGCTGGTACTCAACACCGAGGCCTATAAATTTCACGAACGTGCACTCATAGCCTAGAGAAGGAGGCTGGGACAGGGATGCCCCCACCCATTCCAGTGAATTACTCTCACTAAGATCACCAATAAACCAATAACCTTCTTGTTGGTAAATCCAGTGGATGATTTTCAGCCTTTATCTTCTCTGACCTTTTTCTGTTAGCAGGTGGTATTGGCACTGTTGAGCCTTCCTTCTCTCCTTCATGAGACACTCTCTTGGCTTACAAGATACCACGCTCTCCAGGTTTTCCTTCCTCTCTGACCAGTCCCGACACTTATTTGCACACACTTCTTCCTCCATCCATCTCTCAATTCTCTCAATTCTGCTGGTGACCCCTCAAGAGTCTTTCCTAGGAAGCCTTCTCTTCTCACTAGCCATATTCTGCCCTGGGCAATCTTATCCACACCCATGACTCCATTGACCCATATGCTGATGACTTCTAAATCTAGCCCAGATCTCTCTTCTGAACTCCATACCCACAGATCTGGCTGTCAACTAGACATTTTCACATAGATGTCTTATAAGCACCCCAAACTCTACATGGTCCTAATTCAACTTACCATCCCAGCTCACCTCCACAAACAAAAGATCTTGCTCCTCCTCTTATGTTCCCTACCCCTATCTCCCACATCACCTACTTCTGATTGATGTGTGCGTAGTTCTGCTCTGAGATTATAGCCTATATGCATACACTTATTTGTTTCCACTATCACTACCCTAATCCAGGCCACCATCATCTCTCGCCTATAACAGCTTTCTAATGGGTCGCCTTCCTTCTTGCTTTTTCCGCCTCCAGTCTGCGTCTCACACTAAAGCTAGAAGGAGTTTTCTGAAATAGTAAAGATGATCAGGTCACTTCATATGCTTAAAACCTTTTGACAACTCCTCACAGTCTTTAGGTAATAATAATTATAGCTTATATTTATATAGTACTTAATATGTATCAGGCATTCCTCTGAGAGATATATATATACACACACATAAATACATATATACACACATACATATATACATATATACACATATATACATATATATACACACATATATACATATATACACATATATATACATATATACACACACATATATACACATATATACACACACACACACACACACACACACACACACATATATATATATATAGAGCCAACAACCAACGAAGAACTGAAGCCTGGAACAGCAATGTGTAGGAGCTTGGAACTGGATCATCCAGCCTCAGTCAAACCTTGAGATTAATGCCCCGGTCTACAGGATGATTGCACCTTGAGCAAGAACTATCCAAATAAAGCACTCCCAGATTCCTGATCCTTAGAAACAGATAATACATATTTGTTGTTTTAAGCCACCAAGTTTTGGGGAAAATTGTTACACAGCAATAGATAACATATCACTGTAGTATATTACCCCTAACTTCATTTATTTATTCATTCAACCAACCAAAAACTGTTTAACGAGTACCAAATAGGTGCCAGGCATCATGTTACATATTGAAAACTATTTCTCTGTCCACCCTCTCTTACCTTTGTCTCCCCACGTAATAGTGAAAAGGAACTATCTCCCAATCCCAAAAGGTGACATGAGTTCTCATGTTTCTGTGCTTCTGTGCTGCCAGAGCTCTCCTTTGCCTCTTTCTCAGCCTGGCTACCTCCTACTCTTTCTTAAAGTTGGGTTCCTGTATCACCACCAGTCTCCATTACATGCCACCACCTTCTACTCTATTAGCATTCTGTATATACCTCTCTTATATCATTATATCATTTACCTCACCAGAGCATAATAGACTCTTTCCTTGTCCAACCAAACTGAACCTTGGAGGGAGAACTATGTCTTACTGATCTACGTGTTCCCAGTGTGTGCTTCAGATTATGTGGAATGAGTGAACCAATGGGTGAGAGAATGTAAGCTCTTGGGATGGCAGTGATCTTTGTCTTCTTGTTTAGTGATGTATCCCAAATGCCTAACACAGTGCCTGGTACATAGGCAGTGCTCAATAAGTATCTTTTGCATGTTTTAGAAGATTTAATGAAGAAAGAAATAAATGCGTACAAAGCAAATCACCTCATGTTGCCTTCCCACTATCTCACCCAAGCCTATCTTTCTTTAGGCAATGCCCAGTGTTCTAGTAGTATATATCTCATCCTTCCTCTCTTTTAAAAATGCATTCTTTACAAAGGACTAATCTTCTTTTTTTCTATTATTTATTTATTTACATTTTATTTTGTTTTTAATTGATACCTTAATTGTACATATTTATGGGGTACAGTGTGGGGTTTCAATACATTGTGTATACATTACATAATGCTTAAATCAGAGTAATTAGCATATTTCTCACTTCAAACACTTGTCATTTCTTTGTGGTAAGAACATTCAAAATTTTCTCTTCTAGCTATTTTGAAATATGTAATATATTATTGTTAACTGTAGTCACCCCACTGTGCTGTAGAACACCAGAACTTATTCCTCCTATCTAACTGTAACTTTGTACCCACTGACCAACCTCTCCCCATTCCTGTCTCCCCAATCTCATTACTCACAATTTTTCTCACTACTTCTATGAGATAAACTTTTTTTCTATTCCACCTATGAATGAGATCGTGGAAATATTTGGCCTTCCATGCCTGGCTTATTTCACTAATGAAAAGACTAATATTCTTAATTTGTCATTATTAGGCATCTCATGCCTGTACCAAAACATTTACCCCATGAATATACACACCTACATATCCAAAGAAATTAAATTTTAAAAAGTTAAAAAAATAAAAATTTGAAGGGTTAAAAAATATATAAACAACTCCTGGAAACTAAGAAGGAAGAGATTGACAATACAATGGAAAACTGAGCAAAGGACATGAACCGAGTATCCACAGAAAATGAAATTAAAACAGCCCTTGAACATCTGAAAAGGTGCTCAACCACACTCACAAGTATAAACTAAAACCAAACATACACAGTATTTCCCTCCTGTTAGGTTTGCCAAAATCTGAAAGTTTGGCAACACTCTGTTGTAAAGCAGTGGGGGAAATGAACACTCTCATACATTGCTGTTGGGAATGCAAAATTGTATAATACAACCACCACAGAAAGCAATTTGTCAATATTTGTTAATATTTCTAAAAGTATTTACCTTTCTGGTTATTTATCTTACAGCCTGACCTTCACACTTTAGGAAGCAACTCATGTGTAGGATTATTGCTTGCAGTATTGTTTATAATAGTGAAAGGTTGGAAACAACCCAAGTGTCCATCTATAGGGAACTGAATAAATAAACAATGGTACATTCGTGCAATGTAATGTTATGCAGTTGTTTAAATAAGTGATTGAGGAAACTGTGTCTGTACTGATACCAAAATATCTCCATATATATACTACATTGAAGAAAGCCAAGTATAGGAAAGGGTATATAGTATGCTACCTTTATGCAAGAAAAGAGGAAAATATGGAAGACTCGCGTACATATCTGTACAAATAATTAACGGTTATACAAGAAGTTAATGAAAAGTGGTTGCCTAGTAGAGGCAAGAGGATTGGACAAAAAACCAGGTAAATTAAGACGGGGAGGAGAAAGACTTCTTAATGTATTCCTTTTACATATTTTGAATTTTGAATCACTTAAATGTACTGCTTATTTGGAAACATTACATTGTGAGACAAACATCCCTTCTTTTTATACATTTGAAGAGACAAACTTCTTCCCTGAAACAAAGTAATGTGCTTCTCCAGGGACACTTGCATCCAAACAGGGAATTGAAAAGAAAGCCAAATAAATCAAACATGAATGATGATTTTTTTTTTTTTGAGACAGAGTCTTGCTCTGTTGCCCAGGCTGGAGTGCAGTGGTGTGACCTCGGCTCACTGCAACCTCAGCCTGTCGGGTTCTAGTGATTCTCCTGCCTCAGCCTCCCGAGCAGCTGGGATTACAGGCATGCGCCACCATGTCCGGCTAATTTTTGTACTTTTAGTAGACACGGGGTTTCACCATGTTGGCCAGGCTGGTCTCAAACTCCTGACCTCAGATGATCTATCTATCTCGGCCTCCCAAAGTGCTGGGATTACAGGCATGAGCCACCATGCCCAGCCAAATGATGAAATTTCGAGTAGCAGCAGTAAGCATTCCAGTGAGGCAGAGGGAAGGGTGCCTCTTCAGTACTTCTGAAATCTTATTCCCATTGTGACTTAACTCAGGCCTTCCATTTCCTGAGCCTGGCCTCTGCTCTGATCTCGTTTGCCACCCTGTCCGTACATTCAGCAGACAGAACTGAGAAGCTAGGTTCCTCTAACCCAGAGCTAACACCAGGCCCCCAGTTGTCCCAATATTCACAAATGCTAGTTGTAGGTGGTCAAATAAATTTCTTTTACTAATGGAGAATCGAGGCCTTTTTGAAGAAATATATGTGGAACTGAAATGTAGAAAGGTGCCCTCGGCCTTCCAGAAACAGAAAAAAAAAAAAGATAGGAAAAGAAAAAAGCTGTAGCCATTGAAACCAAAGCCTGAGCAATTTATTTGCTGCAAATCCCATAATCACGAACGTTTCAGAGCTGTAATTCTGCCTGATTACCTTACGCTGTCGGGGCGGGGGCGTGGAGAAACCCAGAAGATTAATGTTTTGTATGGCAATAAGGCGGCAGGCCTGCAACTCTGAGCTTATCGCCCATGAATCAGGAGCCAGGCTGAGAAGCTTCAGGAGACAGCAGCATTTTATAATGATTTTTTATGGAAAGAATGCTGTCAAGCCCAGATTCATTAGTTTCTACCACCGCTGGCTTCTTCAGTAGACAGTCAGGCCAAATCTCCCTGTGCACAACTCCCCTTCTGCAGTTTATTTTGTGGCATCAGAGTATCTGGGGTGGGTGGTATATGTACATAAGGGACAGGGTTGGCTGAAAGGGGAGAAGCCTCTTTGAGTGTGAGCTTTAGCTTCTAACCTTCTGTTAAAAGACTGGTGCCTCAGGCACTGCTCTAAAGCTACTGAAATGGGAAGCCAGCTTCAGATAGTTGTTTCTAGTTCTTTCATAAGGCACATTAGGAAAGGATGGCCCATTTAAGAAAAGGACTACTGTTCAGTTGACCTGTCTATTGACCCAAAGCATTTCCACTCTAGCACCCAGAATCTAAGCACAACCTTTGTAAATCTTCCTATTTAAATAGTAATCCTATCCAAAATTTGAATGTAGAGCTACACGACATATAAGCTGTGTGACTCTGGAAAAGTTACTTAACTTCTCTGAGGCTCAAATTAGCTATAAAATGGGGATAATAATATTTATCTAAGAAGACTGTTGTGAGGATAAAATGAGATGAAGTTATGCATGATGAATGCCTGGCACTCATTAAATAGCCATCATTATTCTAGATCCTCTGGGTTCAGAAATTAACTTCACCACTTACTAACCATGTTACCTTGAGCAAGCTACCTAATTTATCTAAACGTCAGTTTTCACATGTGTAAAATGAGGATGAAAATCTTCGTAACTCTATGAGGTAGGTACCATTAAGCACAAGTTAATTACTTAGCACACAGCCTGGGCAACATGGCAAAACTTCATCTCTACAAAAAAAACAAAAATTAGCTGGGTGTGATGGCATGCACCTATAGTCCCAGCTACTCAGGAGGCTGAGGTAGGAGGATTGTTTAAGCCTGGGAGGTTGATGCTGCAGTGAGCCATGATCACACCACTGTGCTCCAGCCTGGGCGACAGAGTGAGACTCTGTCTCCAAAAAAAAAAAAAAAAAGACATGGTACCCAGCATTGTAATCATTCAAGAAATGAGAGCAAGTAGGAGCAGTAGTAGGAGTAGTAAGCGGAAGAGGAGGAGGAAGAGGAGAAAAAGAAGGAAGATAGAAACATGCATAAAAATTGTAGGAAAGAAAGATTTAGACATAGGAATTTAGGGACATAAGTTTAGACATAAGAATTTAGGGACTCAATTTTTGTTTGTTTGTTTTATAGAGACGGGGTCTCTCTGTCACCCAGGTTGGAGTACAGTGGTGCAATCATAGCTCACTGCAGCCTCACACTCCTTGCCTCAAGCAATCCTCCCACATCAGCCTCCCAAGTAGCTGTGACTACAGGCATGCACCATGCCCAGCTAATTTCTTTTTTATTTTTGTGGAGATGGATTCTCACTGTGTTGCCCAGACTGGTCTTGAACTCCTGGCCTCAAGTGATCCTTCCACCTCAGCCTCCCAAAGTGCCAGAATTAATGTCCTGAACCATCTCACCCAAGACAGGGTCTTGCTATGTTGCCCAAGCTGTTCTCAAACTCCTGGTCTCAAAAGATCCTCCCATCTCAGCCTCTCAAGTAGCTGGGACTACAGACACAAGCCACCAAACTTGGCTGAAATTTTTTTCTGGAAAAAAAAAATCATCCCCCCCACCCTCCACCAATCTCTCTCTCAAAATCTGTGACTCCACACCCCTTAGTCATGTAGGCTATCTGTCCTCTTCACATTTTCCCAGCATCATCTCCTGCTGTCCCTTTCCCCAATGCTACTGCTTAGACAGGAAGTCCCTTGGGTTCTCATGCCTGAACATGCAGCAATATTTATACTATTCTTATTATATTACCATTTATAGTATTATTTATCCTATTTATTGAGCACTTGCCATGTGCTAAGCACCTTACATGTGTTATCTACGCCAGTCTACAGGCTCCATGGGGAGCAAGACCATCATTCTTATCTATTTTCTGCTCTCCTCCCAGTGTCTAGCACAGTGCTTGGCACATGGAGGGCCCTGAATAAATATTTTTGATGCATGAGTGAATCTAATCCTCACAGCAATTCTATGAGATAGGTGTAACTATTGTTTCCATTTTGCAGAAAAGAAACCAAGGCTTAGATACATTAAGTCATAAAATTTGTAAGTTTGAGCCTCAGATGCCAGTATGTCTGACACCAAAGGCTCTGCTTGGAGCCCCTCCCTTGTCCACCTTACTTTCTCTAACACATACCATTACTTCTCATGCCTTCAGTCCTCTGCACATGTTGCCTGGAATGTCCTTTTCTCTCTGTCCATCTGATAAATTCATCCTTCAAGACAACTCTACTTTTTGTATTATGTCTTATTCTTAAAAATATTTATGGTGGCTTTCAAAATGCATAAAATGGGAAGAAAAAATATAAAATCATGGCAAAAAATACTCAGGGTAAGGAAAAGGAACAAAAGTCCAGGGGGAGGACAAGATACACCCAGAAAAATGCCTGCCAAAAGATTCTTCCAATCCTAGAGATGTAGACCACAAGTGTATTTCTAAGCTTTCCGGCAGCCAATGCAAAGATAGAAATCTGATTAGTTACAGGATTCACAGCATCCATAAGTTTAAAAAATACCCTCCCCACTTTAAGAGCTAAGGGTTTTTTTTTTCCCTGAGATTCGAGAGAGATATCTTCAGAAGGTTCCCAGAAAAGAGGGTGCCACAAGATGTAGTAGATGGCAGTCTTTACAACAGTCTTACAATGAATTTGATAGCAAATTGCTTTTTAAAATATCCTTCATTGCAGGCTACAATGAGCTGTGATTGCGCCACTGCACTCCAGCCTGGGCTGGAGACCCCATCACAAAAGGAAAAAAAAACGAAAGGCCCTCAATAGGGCCCTTCTGTGTTCTCGTAATGCCTTATCCTTCCTTTTATCAGGCTGCATTGTGATTCTTATATATCTGTATTCTGTCAGACTGAGAGGTTGGTTTGTTTGGTTTTTTTTGGATTTTTAGTAGAAACAGGTTTTCACCGTGTTAGCCAGGATGGTCTCGATCTCCTGACCTCGTGATCCACCCGCCTAGGCCTCCCAAAATGCTGGGATTACAGGCATGAGCCACCGTGCCCAGCCCAGACTGAGAGCTTTTGGAAGACAGGTAGCATACCTTGACTATCCCTGTACCTGTGCCTCAATTCCCTTATCTGTAAAAGGGAAATAATAATGGCACTTACTGCCTTGGGTTGTTAAGATGAGTAAATGAGTTAATGCAGGAAAACTGTTTGGGACAGTACCTAGTGCATGGTGAGGGCACAGTAAGTATTAGAATGATTTTATCTTCAGCAAATACAATGTCTGGCATCAGGCATTCAATCAATAGGTACTGGATGAATGCATACATAGACCAATGCATAAGCCTATGAAGGAAGTTGGCGAATTCTCTTTTCCTAGAGAGCACTTAAACTATGGAAGAAAACCGTTAGTGACCATTAGTGTTAATTTGTTTTTTGTTTTTTGCTTTTTTTTTTTTTTTTTTTTTAGATGGAGTCTCACTCTGTCACCCAGGCTGGAGTGCAGTTATGTGATCTCAGCTCCCTGCAACCTCTACCTCTCGGGTTCAAGAGATTCTCCTGCCTCAGCCTCCCGAGTAGCTGGAATTACAGGTGTGAACCACCATGCCCAGCTAATTTTTGTATTTTTAGTAGAGATTGGGTTTCTCTGTGGGTCTCCATGTTGGCCAGGCTGGTCTCAAACTCCTGACCTCAAGTGATCTGCCTCCTTCGGCCTCCCAAATGCTGGGATTACAGGCATGAGCCACCATGCCTGGCCTCCATTAGTGTTAATTTGTTTATCCCCTTTAAGCCTTTACTCAAAGGTAACTTTTCGGTGAGGCTTTCTCCAACCCCAGTACCTCAAAACATTTCCTATATCCCCTTCCCTCCTTTATATTTTGCCTTGGCCCTTGACACTATCTAAGATACTACAAGTTTAATTATTTATCATGTTTATTCCTGCCTTTCCAATTAAAACGTAAGCTTCCAAAAGCCAGGGATTTTGTTCGTTTCTGGAGAAAGACCTGGTAAATAGTAGATGATCAATAAAATTGATTGAATTGAATGCGTAATCATATGGAAACAGGGCAGGGCAGTGCAGGGACTGGGATAGGACAAGCTCTCAGGATAGTGTGCTGAGCCTACATATGCATGATCTTAGAGTAAATGCCTCCTTAAAATTTGCAGCCGAGGAACCTCCTTGTTCACCCCAGTCCCAGCCCTGAAGCAGAGAATAGACCGGATCGCCTAGTGATGTCTGTCTACTCCTAGGGAGTGGCATGCTGGTAGATGTTTGTCGGCCAGCTCTTTTAGGTTGGTAAGGTGGGGGAAGCCTTGATTTGTAATGTTAGCCAATATTCCCATCATGGCCAATTTCAAGCTATCAACAGAATGTTTATGAACAGAGTTGGGAAGAGATGTGCCCAGTGGGCTCTTGTGAGCTAGTACAAGTTGGCTCTAGCACACCACTGAACAGGATTCTTGAACTTTTACTAAATGCAACAGGGGCCAGCATAAAAAACAAAAACTGCAAAGAGGAATTAAGAATAATGAGGAGATTAGCATCACCCATTTTCACCACTAAAATATAGCCCAGAAGTGCATATTCTGAATGGAGGGCGAGTAGTATCCCTTTCAGATTATGAGGGATAACAGAAAGGAACCTTCTGTTTTCCAAGGACTATGTGCCAATTCCTTGCCAAGCACATACTACTATAAAGTAGGTACTTCTATAATCCCTATTATAAACAGATGAGGAAACTGAAGCATCAACACAATAAATAATTTGCCCAAGATCACACATGCAGCAATGGCAAACCAGGATTCAAATGGAAGCATATTTGATTCCAAGGCCCATGTACTTTTTCTTACATAGCATCATACTGTGCTATGGCATGAATATGGTGACATCTCCACAGGTATGGATTGAGAAACTTCTGTAGGCCCAGACATGTGTCACAGGCTGTATTTCATGAATTCCCTTCTCTGCATCTGGCCAAACCTGCCTTAGTTTCAGAAGACAGGGGAGGTGGCTGTCTTATTCAAAATGTCCATGTTTTATCTGTAAAGTAGGCAATCCTTCCGCGGATAATTGAACAGTAACTAAATTCAGTTACTGGCTAAATCTCAGGGCTCTTCCACTCAGTACCCTTACCCAGATACATTTCATGAGATTTTCAAAAAGAGATACAGACATGGTCTCTAGTTGGAAATTTCCCCCCCCCCCTCTTTTCTGCTCATAAACATAACCAGTGCCAGGCCAAAGGTCGCCCAAACAAATATTCTGAGCTGTTTCAATGCCTGGGGATGTATGTTCTGATGCCCTCAACAGAGGTGGCCTGCTGAATGCATTTTGAAGATGTGTTTTGCTTGGAATGCTTAATATTTGAACATTATTTTTCAGTTATTTGACTTCCTAAAAAAGCAAAGGAGATTCTGCATCAGTTCTTTTGATTTCTCTTGAAAACTTGGAGGCTCTAGGCATGCAGACTGACACACAGCAACATTGGGCTGGAGCTGAGTAGTGGCTGCCCTGTTTGAACAGAATGTGCATTCACTCCCTGATTCACCTCTGCCCCAGCATCTCCTCTTATCTGCCCAGCAGTAAGGCAGGCTGTCAATTGCAGTTTGTTATCTCCCTTTGCACGGCTATTTCATAATTTGGATGGGCATATGCTCTGTAGTTTGCCACAGAGAGAGGCTCACCACACCCACTAGATTGATTTCAGTTGCCTACCTGGCTGCTGTAATCACTATGTCTGTGTTTGAGTCTCTGATCCCTACTCTAAGGGGACAAAGCTGGTCTTAGACATAGGCAGAGCTCATAGCTGCCAACACAGATGGGTGGGAAAAGTTGCCAACAGAAAGCCCGCATGCCTCAAAAATAGCTCCTGGCCTGGTAACCTGCCTGCCTGAAATTCACACTATCAGTCACTTCCTGGGTTAAAGAGCTTAGTCTTCCTCTTCTCAAAGTGAAAACATATTACCTTGGAGAGGCAAACCATTATCTTGTGATGCTAGTTCCTGGGAACATGAGGGGAAAGGGTCTACATTAGCAGCGTCTCAAAAAGCATTGGGACTGCTGACACTGGCTCAGGTTACTTCTTTAGTCTCCAGCAAAAGAGAGAGGCAGAGAACAAGTAAGGACACAGGACAAGTAAGCTTTGCTGAGGGGAGGCCATAGAGAAGGGCTCAGAGTCTGCCGGCACACCCAGGAAGGGCAAGACCTGGTGGCCAGCACCAGGGTCCTGTGGATAGGTGAGGGATAGAAGGCATTGCTCCAAAGGAGAGAGAAATACAGAAGAGCATCAGCCTTTTGTGGCCAGTGGGCCCTTCAGAGAAATAATGAATTTGTTCTTTAGAAAGGATTGCTTGGTTGGGTATAACTCACAGGTGGTGTGAAGGCCGGAACTCTATAAACAGATCCTCCTGCAGTTACCAGGGGCTATTTTTGCTCCTCGCAACATCGTGTGCCGGGCAGACAGTGGCCCTGTTGGAATGCACAGAGAGCAAAGCAACACTGCAATTGGTAGCTCCCTAGGGAGAGGGCTTTTTTATTTTATTTTTTTCCATTCCCAGCACACTCTACACTGGTGCTTCACCATTCCCACCCCACAAACCTGGCATTTATTAGCTACAGCCCCTCCCCAGCAGCCTGGGGCCCTAAGTGTTCTAGGTAAACCTCAGGCAGGCAAGACTCTCCCAACACCAGGCAGCCAACAAAACTAGCTCATCCACTGTTCCTAGTCCTGCTTCTCCAGACACCAGGTGGATTCCAGGACTCTCCTGGTTCCTTTGTTTCCACTGCTCATAGGACATCCCACATGGCAAGAGGGGAGGTAGAGGAGAAAATGACGGAAGTTTACCAGGCATGGTAGCTCACTTTTCTGTAATCCTAGCACTCTGGGAGGCCAAGATGGGAGGATTGCTTGAGCTCAGGAGTTCAAGACCAGCCTGGGCACATGGTGAAACCCCCGTCTCTACAGAAAATACAAAAAATTAGCTGGGCATGGTGGCACACACTTTTAGTCCCGGCTACTTAGAAGGCTGAGGTTGAAGGATCACCTGAGCCAAGGGAGGTTGAGGCTACAGTGAGCCATGATCGCGCCACTGCACTCCATCTGGGCGACAGATTGAGACCCTATCTCAAAAAGAAAATAGAAATAAAAATAAAAGAAATTGAGGGAAGTAGAGGCAGGTGGTAGGAGGGATCACAAAAGGCAGGGGAAGGACTTTCCTTCATACTTTAGTCTGACTCTTCCCCCTCTTACTGACTTCCAGCACAGGCTGTGTCCCCTGTGCCTCTCCAAGGGCTTCCCAACCTCCATTTGCATGCCATTGTTCAGAGGCCCAGCTCTTTCCTCCAAGTTGCCTCCTACTACCTAGACACAGGCTGCATCACGCTGATTTATAGATTAGTCAGATGAAGACTCAACACCCACCTCCCCTCAGCCTTGGCAGCTTGCGTTGCCATGAGAGTGACAAGAAGGGTAGAAATACTTATTATCTACTTTATTTTATATTGAAGCCAATCCTCCCAGGGCCTACACTATTCCTCTCCAGCAGAGGTAGGAACTTGGAGAGACTGCATGAACTTTTCAGGCCACTATGACTACTTGGAAGGTAATAATTTACTAAAGTCAGCCCTTGATTCCGCCCATGACTATCCACTTTGCGGATTATCTGTGGGTAATGCTTGTCTCTAAGCTGGCCTCCCCTGCCTTCCAGTGAGTTTCTGAGCTGTCTTTTTTCCCTGCTCCCACGACAGCCTGTGGATATGTGCTTGAAGAATGCACACTTGAACATTTGCCTACGCAAAATGGAAATACAGAGGAAAATTGGATGGAGGTGGGGCAATCCTCTAGTTCTTTCCTATGTCAGCCAGAAGTGATTTGGGGCATTTAATTAAATCCAAAACTTCTGAGTGCATAGTATGCACAAAGGTGCTAGGGTTGGTATCTGGGGAGGCAATAATTTTATTTTTTCTCCTTGGTTTCTTTTTGTTCCTTGGGAGTCCCAGGGATAAAAGAGAGTAAATGTGAATGAAACGAAAATGTGATTGACCCAAAATGCAAATTATACATAATCATCATCACAATGATACCTAACACTCACATAGCACTTATTATGTGCCAGGCAGAGTGCACAGGGCTTTATATGCATGAACTTGCTTAATTGTCACCACTCTGATTCGAGATATTATTATTAACCCTGTTTTAAAGGCAATGAAAACGAAATACAGAGCGATCTAGTGACTTGCCTAAGATCATGCAACTGGTACCCAGGTAATATTCATCCAGGGTTTACAACCTTGACACTATTCTAAACTATTTCTCGCTACACACATTCTGTTGTTTCATTTTTCCATTGTTACAGAACTACCCCCAAACTTAATAACTTAAAGCTGCAACCATTTTATTTGTTCATGATTCTGTGAGTCAGGAATCTCAACACAGTATGAATGGTTTGTCTGTGATGTCTGCAGCCTCAGCTGGGATAGCTCAGATAGTTGGGGCATGATCAAGATGGCTTGATTGGGGGTCTCTATCTGAAACCTCAGTTCTCACTGTCTACTGAGTTCCTAGATTGTCTTCCACATGGCCTTTTTTTTATGGCTAGTTTGGGCTTCCTCACATCATGGTGGCCTCAGAGTAGTCAGACTTCTTCTATGGTAGCTGGCTGTCTCTGAGAGAAAGAGGAAGCCTCCAGGCCTTGTAAAATCTGGACCTGGAACTGGCACAGCATTACTTCAGCCATATTCCACTCGACACAGTAAGACATGAGACCAGATCAAATGCAAGAGGAGAAAAATAGATTTCACTCCTTGATGAATGGAGTGACATGCACGCATATATACTGAAACAAGTTATTAATGGTGGCCATCTTTGGAGACTACCACACTATTTATATATAGAACATAGATACCAATTATATTATATTATATTATATTATATTATATTATATGTTAATGTATTGCTTCATATGTATGTGTGAGTGTATAGATACACACACACACACACACACAATACTTTTTTTTAATGTTGAAAATTGCAGCTACACTGACCAACACTCTGCAACCATTGACCCCACTTAAAGATACTCAGTGAGTGTTAAAATCCATTCCCAGGTCTGGATCCTGCTAAGTGTTTCAGTGCTCCCTCCAGTATCTCAGCCAGGTCTCCTAGATCCCAATAACTTAGACGACTATGATTCTAGGGTTGACACTGACTGGGCCCTACATGCATGGAATTGCTTCTTTCTTCTGAGACAGTAACCAGGGAGTCCTCAAAAACAAAATTCTATCCTGAAGCAGTATCCTACTGGGGTTCACCCAGGGAACACCAGACAGCTTGGCAGGCCCCATTGCCTTCAGCCATTGAAGACTGCAGCTGTGTGGTGGTGAGGGAGGAGAATGGACCGAAGGACCTGAGGAAACCTGAATGGTGGTCTTGGTTCGGCTTCTCTGCATGTGAATGGGAAGAGATGAGAAGGAGGCACAATAGACATTTGGTCCTGAGTTATCATGTCACCTCACTGCCTGTAGACCTCAAATGGGCATGAAAAAGGAATGTTTGGTTATTTCCCCTCCCTCAGAGATGCTTTTGTTATCGTCTCTTTGCCCTTCCTCATAAATAGCAGGGCCTTTGGCATAACGGCCATACTCCACTGCCATGCCCCGCCTCTTCTCACCTAAGCTAAGTCAGTTCCTTGTTATAGCCACTGATAGATCATTCACTCATTCATTTTTTTCAATGTTTATTAAGGGCTACTATGTGCAAGGCACTGTTCTAGGCACTCGGGATACAGCAGTGAACAAATGGAACCAAAATACCTGCCCTTAGGGAGCTTACATTCTATAAAAAGGAAATAGACAAAAACAAAATCAGCAAAATACACAGTACATTAGGTGGTAAATACTATGGAGAAAAATAAAACAGTAAGAGGGGTAGAGGAGCTGGGGTGGTTGGGGGATTACAATTTTAACTAGCGTGGACAGGGAAGTCCTCTCTGAGAAAGTGACATCTAAGAAAAGACCTGAAAGAGGTGAGGTAGGGAATTCTGTTGAGAATAGACTCTAGGAGGAAAAGAACAGAAGCAAAGAGAACAGTTAGGGGGTATAGGAGATTGGATTATTTTTCTCAAGTTTCCACTCCCTTCCTGTTATAGAATTTTATATGCATACCCTTGTCATGTGACTTTGCAGTACCTCCTGCGAGAGCAAGCAAAGTATATTTTGCCACCACATTGATGCTGAACATGACTATGTAACTTGCTATGTCCAATGGAATGTCAGTGGATATAGCGCTAGCAGAGATTGTAAATGTGTTTGTATTATTTACTTGGCCTTTTGTGTGCCTGCCATCTGCTGTGAGAAGAACATGACCCAGTTGGCTGCTATTCCAGAATGAAGAGATACATAGAAAGGATAAAAACCCAACTCTCAGACTGAAGCCAAACCATCCCAGCTGACCCCAGACCATTGAGCAAGCAAAATGAATGTTTGTTGCAAGCAATTGACATTTCAGGTTGTTTGGCAATGTCATCATGGCAATAGCTGACAGATAGAGGAGGTCATGAAATAATCAGGCCAAGAGATAATGTTTTAGACCAAGATGATAGCAGTGGAGATGATTACAAAATGATCAGACTCTGAATATGTGCTAAAGGCAGAACTGACAGGATTTGCTGATGGATTGAATGTGGAATATGGGGAGGGGGAGCATCTTTCAAGGACAACGCAATCGTTTTTGGCTTGAGCGACTGGAAGGAGCTGCCAAGAAATGAAATAGAAAAGGCTGAAGATGGGGCAGTTTAGCAGGAGGAGAAATATAAAAATTCAGCTTGGGCATGCCTCTTAGATGCCTCATAGTTCATTGTTTCTCCCAGACTGTCCTGGCTTATAGACTTTGATAGCTCCACTTGCCTGATTTGTTTGTAAAAGCTCCAAAGCCACTACCCCAGGTTGACCCAGCTCTCCATTTCCTCACCTAGTGGTGGCTTTGAAACTTCTTTGTTGAAGAAACTTAAAGAAAAGAATCTGGAAGGAGGCTAGGCAACTGTTCTTGCTGACTTCGCATAAAAAGCACATAGTTTTCACTTGGATTGTGTGCTACAAAACAATAAAAAGAGAAATTTTTTAAAGATGCTTTTATTTACACACTACATAAGATTGACAAAATATCAATTTTCTATATCACATTATGCAAACCAGGAAAAAGATCTTATGGCCAATCTTACAGCACACATTAGAACAAAGCTTCCCAATAGCCAAGGGCCACAGGGCACCATTAACAGGAGGATCTATTTTGTTCCAGGAACTGTGTGAGGTGCTGAAAGTGCAAAGGTGTAGCAGATTGTATTACTGCTTAAATTTTTCATCACCCATCCCTGAGGGTGCATTATATATCCTCATTCCATTAAACTCTAGAATTGCCACGTGACTTGCTTTGGCCTATGAAATGTGAGCATGTGAGCAGAAGTGACGATGTCACTTCCAAGCAGACGCTTTCAGAGCCATAGATTAATAACACTATGGTCTGTCTTCTCTCTGCCATGAGAACACTAATATCCCAGACACTATTCTGTGAACCCAGGTCCCAGAGTGAAGACACAGAACAGAGCCATAACCAACCCACAGCCACCATGTAATATGAGCAAGAAATACATCTTTGTTTTGGGGATCCTTTGTTACTGCCACATAACTTAGCCTAAACTGACTGCTCCAAGTTATGTATGAGATAGATGTGGTCATTGCTTTCATGGAACTTGCAATTCAATGGAGGATGCAGTAGGTAAGTATGAAAAATGAGAGAGAGAGAAAATTATGGCAGGAAATAGCATGTAGTGAAAGTGATTAACTCTGTTTGTATGTATGTGTGTTACCTACTTTATATAGGTGGTCAGGTAAGGCAGGCTGCAGACCCTTGACCCATAGAACAAAAAGCTAACCCTTTCACTCTCCTCTCTTCTCCATTTTTTCCCTTTTCCTCTTTTCTTATCATCTCCTGCCATCAAGTCTCTCTATCTCACCATTTCCTTTCCCTTCCTCTCCATTATTCCTTCTCCAGATTCTAGCTTTCTTTTCTTCCAGCTCTCTGCATTTCTGTATATATGTAAATGTGCACATATGTGTACATTGACATGCACTTGCACACATGTACACACACGGAGGTAGTGCTTCTATGACTGAACTTGATAACCACAACCCTGGGAGCCCTGCTTATCCTACCAGAATTGCTGCACTGTTTTAATTACAGCCATTATTCACAACACCTCGCACATTTTCTCTCTTGTTGACAGTATTTGGGAAGCAGCAGCTGCTCCCTTACTTTCACATTTATTGCCACTGTTTTGCCTTGGAAAAGAATATTAAATATCACAGTTAAATACAAATCTTCTTGAAGATCAAGACAGCTTCTGCTCTTAGCCATTCAGATTCCATTTCTCTCACTCAGCTGAGCTCCACTGAACACTTTCAGATTGGCTCCTCTGCTTGAGTTATTTAAAAATGTCTGGCTTTGATTTGATTCCAGTCTCCTTCAAACTCTCAACATCTCTGCTGCCTCTACTGCTTTCTTCCTCCCTTGTTTCCTTCTGTCCATCTCAAGACAGCTTACCTTTCTCAGGCCAACCCTCGGTGACTCCATTCATGCATTCCACATGGTGTTTATGGACTCTGGGAAAATCCCAGCCATACACCCTAGCACATTGCTCCTGAAATGACACAATTATAAATGCATTCCTTCACCTTAAGGCTTTTAGGCCAGTGGTTTGTACTTTTTTTTTTAATATTGTGGACTCATTAACTATCTTATCAGATCTGTAACCACTCTCCTATATACTCACAACATTTTGTGTATATTATCAGAGGATTCTTGGAGTTCCTAAAGTCCATTCCTGCACCACCTCTCTAGGGATACAGGCATCCCAGTTGAGGTTAGCTGATGAGAACACCGGCCTCCTGGGAAATGGTCATTATCCATCAGTGGAAATGCGTATAACAGATTCATTTTAGAGGTTTTAACAAACAGGGTAATATGAGGATGCAAGCAAACTTGGGTGACTTAAAACGGTTGCCTAACTCCAATTCTGCCTTTGCCCCACTTTGCCTTCTACAGTCCAATTTGTGCTCAGGCTGTTTCTTCACTATGGCTTTCTCTCAGCGGGTCTGATGTGCAAGGGCATCTTTCCAAAGTACACAAGATGAAACACCAGGCCTGAGCTTTCTCTGCATGTTTCGAAGCTCCAGGCCAGTTGTCAAGGCCGGTCCAAGCACCAGTATTTTCCCTGCATCCCTTCTTATCATTTCTGCTGTGCTTTCAACCCAAACATAGCCTTAAGGTGTGGCAAGGTTGACATTAGACACTGTGCTCTCAAGTTTAACCTCTGAGTACTTAATAACACTTAATGTTGGATCCATCCTGGCCAGTGTTGGAAGCTGCTGATTTTTCTCCATGACTGGTGATCTCTGACAAAAGGAAAAAAACAATGTAGATGGGATGTGGTACGTTTCCTGCTCCAGAAGGCATTCTAGGACTTCCCTTGATTTTCAGAAATAAACAGGCAGATCTGGAATAAAAGGGTGGATATACAGAATTGCAGCCAAGAGGCTGTGCTGAATGAAGAAAATGGAGGAGTTCTTTTATGGGCCTCCACAAATACAAATGAGGTATTGGGGAACATGAATATTGAGACCAATTGGCTGAAAATAGGAGGCTGTGGTGGAAAGGGCAGGGAATTTGGAGGGCTCCCAGCCCACTATTAGTTCTGTGACCTTGGGAAAGCCTCTCAGCTCCTTTTCCAGCCTGAGACTCAGTTTCCTGAATATCAGAATCTGGAAGATCAATGGATCCCTATACCTATGTCGTGCATGTGCTTCCTGAATCTTCTCACTCAATCAAGCAAGTGGGGCCTGGTTCATAACCCCTCTTTTCCTTAGGAAGGTCAGGATGAAGTGATGAAGAGCACAATATCAGGGAGCAAACTGCCTGGCTTTCCCACCCCTATCTGTGGAACTTCAGGCAAATCCCTTAACCTTTCTGAGTCTCAGATTCCTCATCTGTAATATAGGAATGGGAGTGTCTCTTCATTAGGTTGTCGTGCAACTTAAATGAAATAATGTAGCTTAAATATTCAGTTCAGGCCGGGCGCGGTGGCTCACGCCTGTAATCCCAGCACTTTGGGAGGCCGAGGCGGGCGGATCACAAGGTCAGGAGATCGAGACCATGGTGAAACCCCGTCTCTACTAAAAATAGAAAAAATTAGCCGGGCGCAGTGGCGGGCGCCTGTAGTCCCAGCTACTCGGGAGGCTGAGGCCGGAGAATGGCGTGAACCCGGGAGTCGGAGCTTGCAGTGAGCCGCGATTGCGCCACTGCACTCCAGCCTGGGCGACAGAGCGAGACTCCGTCTCAAAAAAAAAAAAAAAAAAAAAAATTCAGTTCAGTTCATGACATGTGGTAAGCAATCGATTTGTACTAGCCATGATGGTTATTCTCTGAGAATAACCGCTTTTATGTATAAAAGTGGGCATCCTCAGTAGCCATGCCTACACTAAGTGACTCTGCTCTCCAATCATAGCTGAATAAGTCTGGGGTAGCTCCTTGGCTTAGATTGGGCAATTGAATTCTGTCTTCAGGAAACATGAACTTTGGATGAATCAAGGCAGAGAGAACAAGCTGTTAGAGTTGAGTCATTTTCATGGCAACACTCTGGAACAGAAGCTGCAGACATGTTTTGTTTGGTCTTTTCAGTGTTTTGATTTTTGGTTTGTTAAAATTTGAATTCATAATAAATATTTAAAACCTCAGGGAATGTCACATAATAATCTACAATTCTGGCCTTACTGGATCTGTTAACACTGGGCCAAATTCCTGTGTGGCAACAATTGGCTAGAGGAAAGTAGGCTCAGCATAGCCTGCTTCACCCCTGCTTGATCCCCAGAGTTTAGGATCCCTGCTCCCCAAGGATGTGCTGGTTTCTGCTATTCCCTGGCCTTGATTGTTTCACTCTTCCTTTGGTTCTAGGAGATACCCGAGGCTCCCGCAAAGCAATCCCCTCAACACTTTTTACTTCTCCCAGCTACCTAAAGTGTCTACAGTTTCTATGACTCACAGCCAAAATATATAAAGGATACGGAATAACTGGACTCCCATGGTAGATTCTCCACATTAGCTCTCAGTGTGACTGGCTCAAAAGAGCTGGTAAATTCCATGAAGCATCCTTCAGACATGCTGTTTTAGTTCTCTGATTGTCAAGGATTATAATCATAAAATTTCTATATATGGAGTTTATGTATACAAATATCTAAGAGAACATGTGTTCTGACCTAATGCTCTTAGACAGATCCAAATTCAAACATTTCGTTTTATTAGTCCCCAAATTACAGTTGCACTTTTCAGATCACTCATTCTAGTCTGGGAGCTGAAAAACATACTCACTATCTACTTCAAATCCTAATTTTTAAAAATCATTTGAAGTAGCTCTGAAATATTAGGAGAAGGCATAATAAGACCACTTGAAATAAATTCTAAAACTTTGTAAAGATCTATTTAAAAGTGGTTTTCAATAGATGTCTTTTTGAACATGCATAATACTACATTCTCTCTGCCTAGAATGCTCTTCTGATATTCTCTACCCACAAAAATCCTACTCAGGCTTCAAGGTTTATCTCAAAAGTTGCCTCATCAATAAAATTTCTCCCACCCAGGAAGTGTATTCACTTCCATCAGTGTGCTTCCATAACCCTTTGTATATATATATTTATTACATTACTTATCACATGGTATTACAAATATTGGTTTACTTGTCTGTCTCCTGCACTTGACTGTCAGCTCCTTGAGGGCAAACTTCAAGTCTTAGTCATTTTTTAATCCCCAGTTCTTAACTCACAGTAAATGCATCACCAATGCTTGCTGTATGGATGTTTGTTGTTGAATTAATTGAAGTTAGACTAAAAAACATTTCTGAGAAAGTTGTTTTCATAAGGGTTTCATGGAGGTGATGAACGTGGGTTAAAAATACTGAATGATGCTGAATAGTAAAATATTTGGTGTCACCTAGACATGAAAAGCAAATGGCTTATATCACAAATAATGAGTATCTTTTTGCACTGTGAAGATATATTAAGAAAAATAACATAGCTATTAGGAAGAGATAGAAAAATGTTAACATATCAAAAATAACTATTTCCAAAGTAGAGACTCTTATAAACAATATTAAATAGTTAAACATTATTTTCTATGGAAAAGTACATGTGCCTTCAATTGAGGGTGACTGGTTAACAAAGTTACAGTATAGGCAACTATACTAAAGGAGGTCAGTGTACGAAAATAAATCATTGATCAGAAATAGAAGCCAGATTGAAACCAAGAATAGAGGTTTTAGGAATAGCTTCAGATTGGGAAAACTTAGCCCAGAGAAAGAATGAAGCTATGGATAGTATAAGACAACCAGAGTGGACTCCTCTTTTCTGGAGGCTGGAAAATAAAAACTAAAACCCCAAATAACTCTATAAATTGAAACCAATTGAGTAAACCAGTTGAGGCTCCATGAGAGACATCTATGAGCTATTAGAGATTTTATAATTGATCTTCCTTGGATCCTCAGTGCCCAGGACAACGTTAGGAGAAAATGAACACATCAAGATTTTTTTTAAAAGTGGGAAGTCAGGAAATAAATCTGGAGTTATATTAAGCTGCGCTATACAACAGGTAAAGGAATAATAAAACTTTATACCTGATTATTTATTTGTCCAGGTTGTAGCCCCAAATAGCATACCTAAAGCCATGTGAATGAGCCATCTTCTAAGCAGATCCTCAAGCCCCAACCAAGCTTTCAAATGACTACAGTCTCAGTCAACAGCTTGCCTACAATCTCATGTAAGATCCTAAAGTCAAAATTACCCAGCGAAGCCATTTCTCACCCACAGAAACTAAAAGAATAAATGTTGCTTCAAGCCACTAAGTTTTGGGATAATTTGTTACACATCAATTGATAACTAATACAAGGTACATAAGTGCTATGTAAAAGATTTCCTTTCACAGGGTGCCGTGAAAACATATAGCACAGGATCTTAATCTAGTTTAGAGAATCAAATCCGTTCTTACTGAGGAGCCAGTTAAACTGAGACCTAAACAGAAAGGGGGAATTAGCCAGGATATAGAGCTTGATAGAAAAGGAAAAGTATCGTGGGCACAGAGAAACTTATGTGTGAAGGCAGAGAGGGGAAACTAAGCATGATGTTTCACTCTAATGGGAGTGAAGAAAAATCTAGAATCAAGAAGATCAGTTAGAGGACAGCTACAGTCATTCAAATGTAAGAAGGTAGTGACTTGAAATAGAGGAGTGGTAAGAAGTGAATGGATTTGTAAGTTATTTGGGAAGTAGAATCAATAAAGCTTGCCTACCAGATTCGTTGGCAATAAACTGTAAGAACTCTCTTCTGATAATGATTTTCTCCTTGAAGTGGAGGTTCAGATAGGGATGGGAGAGGTGGGCAGTTGAGTATTTTGAAGAATATGGAGAAGGTTTGCAACAGCTGGATTTGTGAGTGAGAGAATGCTGACAAGGGAAACATATTAGGATTGTTAGACAGCATTGAGGACCCAGTTCAGTTTGGAGACTACAAATTTATGGAAACCTCTATGTGCACAGATATTTGATTTTCTCTATCTATATTTGACAGCCCAGATGCAAGAACAAGGAAGAAGTTTACTTGAATTCACTTAAGGTTGGTAGTTTTGCCTGGGCAGGTAACACAGAAAATAGTGGAGCAAGTATTTGAGGGTACTTGAGTATGGTTGAAGCGAGGAACAATAGTATATATGCTGAATAGGGAAGGAAATGACAGAAAAGAGGCTTATAGGTTGAGATGTGGTGGACACTGTGGGTGTTACCCAGATTGCCTTTCGAGGGAGGACTTACTGTTCCAGTTGCTGAATATATTGTGACAGGTCGCCTTCAGCTGTGCTGCTGGGCCCTTCAGGGATTGCCTCATAGCTGCAGAGCTGCCTTACTCAAAGTCACACCTCTTACCCAATGACCCACATCCAATGACTGATATAGAGGTATGAAGGCCTGGCCATCTTGGCCCAACTCAGAACAACACTTAAGGGCCACTGTAGCTTTAGCACTTCCCTGTGAGGTTGGCCAAGGCTGTCACTAGGCCTGCATTGCATCCCAACTTCTTCCCAATTCTGCTTTCTTCCCCTTCTTTCCACAGATATCAATACCAAGTGCACACAGGATGTTTAGTTCATAAATATCCTGCATACTAAACTCCCTCTGAGAGTTTGCTTCCTGGGAAAATCAACCTGTGACAGGGTATCTATGGACTGGGAGTCCCAGTAAGGTTGAAGGACTTGGATATTGGGAGTAACTTAGTGAGCTGGAAAGATGGAAGGGTGTGATCACAACGTGAAATGCCTTAATTTATAATTTTAGAGCTGGAGCAATTCTGGATGAGACAAAGGCAAGGTCACATGGATGTTGAGGGTCACCAATAATTCCCTCATTTAACAGGTGTTTATTGAGGGTTAACTGTATTAGCTCTTTCCATGCAACAAATTACCTCAAAATCTAGAGGCATAAAACAAGAAACATTGACTATCAGTGTCTGTGGGTCAAGAATCTGTATGTGGCTTCTTAGGTGATTGTCTGTGTCTCAGCAACTCTCACAAGGCTGCAATCAAGTTTTTGACCAGGGCTACATCTCAAAGCTTGGCTGAGGAAGGATCCACTTCCAATCTACTTCCAAGCTCACTTACATGGTTGCTGGCAGGCCTCAGTGTCTCTCTGACTGTTGACCAAAGACATCAGTTCCTTGCTGTGGGGGCCTTTCCATGGAATAGCTCACAACATGGCTGTTAGCTTCCTTCAGAGTGAGTTAGCAAAAGCGTTAGAGAAGACATTCAAGATGGAAGCCACAGTCTTTCCAACAATTTCTGAAGTGGCATCCAACACCTCTCCTAATTCTATTTGTTAGAAGCGAGTCAGAGTCCAGCACACACTCATGGAAAGCGGATTATACCAGGACATAAATAACAGGAGGCAGGGGTAATTAGGAGCCATCATAGAGGCTGCCTGACGCACCTACTCTGTGCAGGGCACTAATCTAGGTGCTAGGGAGAGAGCAGTGAGCAAGAGACAAAAGCCTTTTTTGTTAGTACATTAAAGTTGGGGGAGATAGATGATAAACAAGTAAACAGGCAGGAATATTTAATATTATATGTGCCATGAAAATAATAAAATAAGATAATGTGAAAGAAAGTGGCTAGTTGGGATGCAGGTAGGGAGTTATTTTTATACGGTGTGGCCAAGGAATGCCTCTGAAATGACACTTCAGCTGTGAACTGGAAAGATGAGAAGGCAGTTATCTGAGTAAAAATTTGGAAGAAAAATTTTCCAGGTGGTAGGAATGAGCTTGGTAAGTTCAGGGACTCACAGGTTGTCCAATGTGGCTAGAGCAGAGTGAGAGAGCCCAAGAACTGTAGAAGAGAGACCAGAGGTAAGTGAGAGCCAGATCACACAGGGCCTTGTAATCTACACATGATGAGGAATATGGACTTTATCCCAAGAGCAATGGGAAAGGGTTTTAAGGAGATGAGTGACAAGATCTAATTTATGTTTTTAAAATATTACTTTGCCTGTTGAAGGGAGAGTGTAGACTGAATTTTCAAAGTGTTGAGTAGAAATCTAGAAAGATGGCAGGACTTGGGATAGAGCAGAAGGCAGACAGACATGTGCCTATGTATTCATTGAATGATGGAGGTTTCAGCAGATGACCATAACACACAGGGAAAATAATGATTTTGTTGGCTAGAAGGAGCTTCAAAGGAGTAGAGGATTGATTGATTGATTGATTGATTGATTGATTGATTTGTCAAATTTTTACCAGGCTGAAGTGCAGTGGTGCGGTCTTGGCTCACTGCAACCTTTGCCTGCCAGGTTCAAGTGATTATCATGCCTCAACCTCCCGAGTAGCTGGGATTACAGGTGTGTGCCACCACGCCTGGCTAATTTTTGTTGTTGTTGTTGAGATGAGGTTTTGCCATGTTGGCCAGGCTGGTCTCTAACTCCTGGCCTCAAGTGATTTGCCTGCCTCGGCCTTCCAAAGTCCTGAGTTTATAGGTAAAAACCACTGCGTCTGGCTGGAGTAGAGGTTTTAATGTGAATGTGGACAAATAGTGATCTGGAAGCAGCACTAGGGAGCAAGGAGGGCACCTGCTTTACCTCTTCACTTAGAAATTGGTAAATAGTGAGGGAATGAGCTGCCTCCACTAGAAAGGCCTTCTTGGGAAGCCAGGTTTCAGTTAAGGCATCAGGAGTAAAGAACATTGGAGAGATCAATGCCTGATCTCTCCATATCAGGGTGGGGAGCCCTCTTGTTATCTGACATCACCGATCCATAGTAAAGATCATCAGAGTCCTTCTCGGATTTAGAGTACCGTCATATAATTTGATGCAGAAAGAAAGAGACACTATAAATTCTGAGAGTCTGGCGTGAGTGTTAGCAAGATAAGCTGCTTTTCTAAATTAATTTAGGCTTTAGGCTTCAGCCTTTGAAATTCTAATTGGGTTATTAGCCAGCCATTCTTCACAAAACTTCAACTGCCCTTCATCCTTCAACCTATGGCTTCCCTCTAAGTGTCTATTTTCTGACCTACTACAGTAATGACTAAAGAAATAGAAGGCTGAGCTGGAAATAAGCAGTCCAAGGACCAGATATGGCCCTGGAGGTTGTTTACCGTTACCCTAGCCCAGTGTGTCTCAAGCTTTTTTTATTATTGCTCCACTCAGGAGCATTTTTAGACATCTTTCAGTTAATCCCCCCATCCTCATGAAATCTTAATACCACAGATGTGGTATACATCTAGTTCTATATAGTTGCCCTTTGGAGGGCCACACACTATTATAATGTCTAAGAAGAATTCCCTGCCCATGATCCAATTTTCACCCTCTTGGGAGTGAGATCACTCCCGTTGAGAATGCATGCCCCAATGCAAAGAAGCACTGCCAGTGGCGAATTTAGGCACAAGGCAGAGCCTGTTGTGAGATGGTTTTGAAGCTGGGAACTGGGGTGAGTTAGTCACTCACCCACACCACATCAAGTAGGGAACATATTGCTGCTGCAGATAGATAGATAGAACTGTCATTAATGATACGTTGGTGATCTCATTTGGATATCAGTCTTCTGCACTTGTTTATTTATCCTTGGTTGATTCCACTGAGACCTAATAGTTCTTTTTGGGACTGATAGCTGAGTTGAGTTCCAGGGCAGCAGAGTACACCCTGCACCAAAGGTGACCAGTTTGAAGCACACTGTTGTTCCTTGAAACAAACCATGACACGCCTCTCTTGTCACAAACAAACCATGACACGCCTCTCTTGTCACAAAGACTTGGCAGTGGCTGTTGGGTAGAATCCTCCATTTTCTGTGTTTCTAAGCAGCCTGCTCATCTCTGCCTCCTTCCCCCTGCAGTGGCTCCTATAGCCATTTGACAGTGGGGAGAATGTGCAGCACTCCAGGAGGGCTTTTCTTTCCAGATCTTCAAAGAGCATTTATCAGCCGAAAGGTAGCAGGACAGAGAGGGGCCTGCACTGGAGAGTCAGACAGCTGCCCAGAGAGCACTCTGTATGAGCTGCATTGAAGGAGCTGGAGAGTCGTGCCTGGAAAATGAAGGTGGGGAGAAGCTGCCTTTCTTCCACTCACTTTCAGTCTCCCAGAGCCTAGGCAGGCTGCCATGGCCACATGCTCTTTTATTAACCAAACTTTGGTTCACCTCAGCCTCCTCTCCCTGCTGAGCAGCAGCAGGCTGCCCACAATGAATGTTCAAGCGTATGTTTACAGTTTAGATGTTTCAGATAGACTGTATCTACAAAGACAATCTACTAAATAACTCTCAGGCTGTACTGTCCTATTTTCTCATCTCCCAAGTCTACTCAACCTCTGAGCATGTTCCTGGACACAATCTGATCTGAGATAAAGCAAAATTGATGAATTAGCTTCATTTCTCACATGTTAGGCCCATATGATGAACCCTAGTATGTTGCACTCCCCTGAGCTCACCGATTTCCCTTGGAAAGAACTCCCATGGGAACTACAGAATCCCATCAGTTAACACAGAAAAGAACCCTCTAGCCTGTTGTGGTGGATGTCTGTAATCCCAGTTACTTGGGAGGCTAAAGTGAGAGGACAGTTTGAGTCTGGGAGGTTAAGGCTGTAGTGAGGCCAGATCACACCACTGCACTTCAGCCTGGGCAACAGAGTGAGACCTTGTCTCAAAAATAAATAAATAAAAGAAATGAAGCTTAGGCAGTAGTATTTCTAACAAGCTCCCTGAGTTACTCAGATGTTCAGCAGTCCATGACTATAGTTTGGTAAGCAGTGCCCCAGGAGGTTCATGAAATGGCTTGGGGAACTTTATGGACTAATACTTTCTGCAAACTGTGTATTTGATGCTTTTGTCTAGGTATACCGGACTCTGCAAATAAGTGGGGCCATGGAGTCTGGTTCCTTCACTCTAGAGAGGGGCTTGGGAGTCTTTATTTTAAACAAGGTTCCCAAGAGATTCTGGTAGATGTTGTCCTTAGGCCACACTTCAAGAAATGCTACTCTTCAGGAGGGTAGTAAATTCCCTAAAAGTAAATGCAATGTTGAAGGTGTGTTATATGTGTGTGTATTTCTGGGCATTAGGTTCACAGGTTTAATTAGGTTCTGAAGGATTCCTTGACCTGAAAAAGGCAGATAATCAATTACCAGGTAATATTTGAGTAAGAAATAGCAAAAATAGAGTCTGGAATATAAGGGATGTGGCAAGAAGGAAAGAAATTTCCCTAGTATATAGAAGCAGGAAATGATCCCCAATAAAGTCACTTTTCTACCTTTTCTGACTGAGAAGTGGGAGAAGTTATAAGAAATACCATGAATAAGTAAAGAACCTTTATTCTAGGAAAAAAATTGCAACTTGCACCACAAAGAGCTAACTTTTCACCACATAAAGAGCTGCCACAAATTAATAAAGATAACTAAGCCAGTAGAAAACTGGGCAATTTGTGTGAACAAACAGTTCTCAGAAAAAGAAATGGCTCTTAAACATATGAAAAGATGCTCAGTGTCACTTATGATGGAAGAAATACAATCCAGCATTGCAATGACATCTCATTTTTCATGTATCAGCCTGAGAAATATGAAAAGGTTTGAGAACACATGGTGCTGGCTGTATGTAGATTGGGACATATCTATGGAGGGCAGTTCGGCAATATATATAAAAGTTACACATGCCCACACCATTTGATGCAGCCATTCCACTTTTAGGAACTTGTCATATAAATATACCCCCACATGTGGAAAGATTATTCATTAGCAAAAGATTGTGGGAGACCTAAATGTCTGTCAATGAGAGATTGTGTAAATATGGCAGTCCTTACAAAGGAAGAGGATATAGCTATAAAATGGCTAGTCTCTTTATGTACTTATGGAAAGAAACTTTAAGATGTATAGTTACGCAGAAAAGGCAGGTGCTGAACAATGTGCGTGGTATGATACCATTTGTGATAATAATACGTGTATATTTGCTTATGTTTGTATTGACTCTTTCCTAAAGAATACATAAGGAACTGTTAACAGTGGTTAGGCCAGACACAATTTTGGAAGAAAAGTTACTTTTTAGTTATACCCCTTTGCATTTTTCAGATCATTTGCATGTATTTCCTATTAAAAATAGGGCAAAGCAAGATGGATGAATAGAAGTTTCCAGTAATCATCCCCCAGCAGGAATACCAAATTGAACAATTATCCACAGAAAAAAGCACTATCATAAGAATCAAAAATCGGGTGAGCAATCACAGTACCTGATTTTAATATCATATTAGGGAAAGAGGCAGGGAAGAGGGTAGGAAAGGTAGTATTGAATTGCTAATGCCACCCCTCCCCTATCCTCTGGTAGTAGCCATGTGGCTCAGATAGAAAATCTGTGTGCTTGGGAGAAAGAAAGAACACTGATTGTGGGACTTCACATTGTAACTCACTGCTGCCTGTCACAGAATAAAGTAACGCAGGGCGGAACTCAGCTAGCACCCACAGAGGGACTATTTACACCGGCCCTAGCCAGAGGTGAATTTTCCATCCTAGCAGTTGGAATCTGAGTTCTGGCAAGCCCTGCCACCAGGGGCCAAAGGGCTCTGGAGTCCTAAACAAACTTGAATAGTCTAGGCCACAAGGACTGAATTCCTGAGCAAGCTCTGGTGCTCTGCTGGGCTTGGAACCGGTGGACTTGGAGTTCATATCACCTAGTGAGACACCAGCTGGGGCAGCTAAGGGAATGCTTGTGCCACCCCTCCACCAATCCTAGGCAGTGCAGTTCACAGCTCTAGGAGAGACTCCTTCCTTCTGCTGAGGAGAGGAGAGGGGAGACTAAAGAGGACTTTGTCCTGCAACTTGGATACCAGCTCAGCCACAGTAGAATAGGGCACCAGGCAGAGTCGTGAGGCCCTCATTTCAGGCCCTAGCTCCTGGACAGTATTCCTAGACACACCATGAGCCAGTAGGGAGCCCACTGCCTTGAAAAGGAGAATCCAGTCCTGACAGGATTCATCACTCACTGACTAAAGAGCCCATGGGCCCAGAATAATTAGCAGTGGTAGCCATGCAGTAGTCATCACAGGCTTTGGGTGAGACTAAGATCCAAGCTGGCTTCCAGAGTTACCCAGTACATTCCAAGCTGTGGTGACTACAGTGAAAGACTCCTTCTGCTTGAGGAAAGGAGAGTGTAGAATAAAGGGGACTTTGTCTTCCAGCTTGGGTACCAGCTTGGCTACACTGGGTTAGAGTACCAAGTGGGCTCCTGGGGTCCCCAGTTCCAGGGTGTGGCTCCTGGACAACATTTCTGGACCCGCCCTGGGCCAGACTAGAGCCTATTGCCCTGAAAGGAGAGACTCAGGACTGGCAGCATTCACCACAAGCCAACTGAAATGCCCTTGGGACTTGAATAAGCATCAACAGTAGCCAGGCAGTACTTGCTGTGGGCCCAGTGTGGGGGTAGCCACAAGAAGAGACTTCTCTGCTTATGGAAAGGGGAGGGAAGAGTGGGAAGGACTTTGTCTTGTGGCTTAGATGCCAGCTCAGCCTCAGTAGAATATAGCATCTGGTAGATTCCTAAGGTTTCAACTGCCATGGCTCCTGGACAACATCTCTGGACCTGCAGAGGGCCAGGAAGAACTCACTACCTTGAAGGGAAAGACACAAGCATGGCTGGATTTGTCACTTGCTGATTGTAGAGTCCTTGGTCCTTGAGTGAAAATAGGAGGCAGCCAGGCAGTGGTAACAGTTGGCCTTGTGCAAGACCCAGTGCTGTGCTGGCTTCAGGTCTGTCCCAGGGCAGTCCCAGTAGTGGTGACCACAGGGGTGCTCGTGTCACCCCTCCCCCAGTTCTAGGCAGTCCACACAGAAAGACAGGCTCCATTTGTTTGGGGAAAAGTAAGAAAAGAGAATAAGAGTCTCTACTTAGTAATCCAGGGAATTCTCTCCAGTCTTACTCAAGATCAACAAGGCAGTGAATCTACGAGTCTGCAAGAGCCACAGTGTTACTGGACTTGGGGTTGCCCCTAATGCAGATACAACTGCAGTGAACAGACTTAGATCACAATACCCGAGTTCCTTTGAACACCTGGAAAGGCTTTCCAAGAAGGACAGGTATAAGCCCAGACTGTGAAGACTACAATAAATACCAACTCTTCAATGCCAGACACCGACAAACATCCACAAATATCAAGATCATCCAAGAAATCATGACCTTATCAAACAAACTAAATGAAGCAGCAGGATTAATCCTGGAGAAATAGAGATATATGACCTTTCAGACAGAGAAGTCAAAGTAGCTGTCTTGAGGAAGCTCGACAAAATTCAAGATATCGTGGAGAAAAAAGTCAGAATCTGGCCGGGCATGGTGGCTCATGCCTTTAATCCCAGCACTTTGGGAGGCCAAGGTTGGTGGATCACTTGAGGCCAGGGGTTCGAGACCAGCCTGGCCAACATGGCGAAACCCCCATCTCTACTAAAAACGCGAAAATTAGCCAGTGTATACCTGTAATCCCAGCTACTCAAGAGGCTGAGGCAGGAGAATTGCTTGAACCTGGGAGGCGGAGGTTGCAGTGAGCTGAGATCTCACCACTGCACTTCAGCCTGGGTGACAGAGCGAGACATTGTCTCAAAAAAAAAAAAAAAAAAAAAAAAGGAAGAATCAGTATTTTTAAAATGTTCGTACTACCAAAACAATCTACAGATTCAATGCAATCCCTATTGAAATACCAATGACATCCTTCACAGAATGGAAAAAAAATTCTAAAATTTATATGGAACCACAAAAGATCCATAACAGCAAAAGCCATCCTGAGCAAAAAGAACAAAACTGGAGAAATGACATTGCCTGACTTCAAATGATACCACACAGCTATAGTGACCAAAACAGTATGGTACTAGCATAAAAACAGGACACAGACCAATGGAACAAAATAGAGAACCCGGAAATAAATCCGTACATCTATAGTGAACTTATTTTTTATAAAGTTGCCGAGAACACACAATGGGGAAAGGATAGTCTTTTCGATAAATGGTGCTGGGAAAACTGGATATCCATATGCAGAAGAGTGAAACTAGGCCCTCATCTCCTGCCCTGTACAAAACTCAAATCAAAATGGATTAATGACTTAAACTTAAGACCTCAAATTATGAAACTACTAAAAGAAAACATTGAAGAAACTCTCCAAGACATTGGTCTGGACAAAGATTTCTTGAGTAATACCTCACAAGCACAGGCAACCAGAATAAAAATGGACAAATGGGATCACATCAAGCGAAAAAGCTTCTGCACCGCAAAGGAAACAATCAACAAAGTGAAGAGACAACCCACAGAATGGGAGAAAGTGTTTGCAAACTATCCATCTGTGGCTCATGCCTGCAATCCCAGCACTTTGAGAGGCTGAGATGGGTGGATCACCTGAGGTCAGGAGTTTGAGACTGGTCAACATGGTGAAACCCCATCTGTACTAAAAATACAAAAATTAGTCTGGCGTGGTGGTGGACACCTGTAATCCCAACTACTTAGGAGGCTGAGACAGGAGAATCACTTGAACCCGGGAGGCAGAAGTTACAGTGCGCTGAGATCATGCCACTGCACTCCAGTCTGCATGACAGAGCAAGACTCCATCTCAAAAAAAAAGAAAAAGAAAAAAAAAAAAAGACAAAGGATCTGAATAGACCTATCCTAAAAGAAAACATACACGTGGCAAACAGATGTCTGAAAAGGTGCTCAACATCATTGATCATCAGAGAAATGCAAATCAAAACTACAATGAGATATCATTTCACTCCAGTTAAAATGACTTATATCTAAAAACCAATAGCAACTTCTGATGAGGATATGGAGAAAATAGAGCCTTTTTAAACTGTTGGTGGGAATGCCAGTTAGTACAACCACTGAGGAGAACAGTTTGAAGTTTCCTCAAAAAACTAAAAATTGAACTACCATATGATTCAGCAATCCCAGTGTTAGGTATATACCCAAAAGAAAGAAAATCAGTGAGCCAAAGAGATAACCTCCACTTCCATGTTTATTGTAGCACTATACACGATAGCCAAGATTTGGAAGCAACCTAGTTCTCTATCAACAGATGAATGGTTAAAGAAAATGGGATACATATCAACAATGGAGTATTACTCAGTCATAAAGAAGAATGAGATTCTGTCATTTGTAATAACATGAGTGGAACTGGAGGATATTATGGTATGGTAAGTGAAGTAAGCCAGACACAGAAAGAGAAACTTCGCATATTCTCAATTATTTGTGAGAGCTAAAAATTAAAACAATTGAACTCATGGAGATAGACAGTAGAATAATGGTTACCAGAGGTTGAGAAGGGAAGTGGGGGGTGGGGGGCAAGGGGGAGTGGGGATGGTTAATGGTTACAAAAATATGGTTAGAAAGAATGAATAAGATCTAGTATTTGATAGTACAACAGGGTGACTACGGTCAACAATATGTTATTGCACATTTTAAAAGAACTAAAAGAGTATAATTGGATTCTTTGTAACACAAAGGATAAATGCTTGAGGGGATGGATACCTCATTTACCTTGATGTGATTATTATGCATTGCATACCTGTATCAAAATACCTCATGTACTACATAAATATATATACCTAATATGTACCCACAAAAATAAAAAATTAAAAATAATAAATAAGGTGTTTAAAAATTGAAACTAAAACAAGAAAGCAGGCTCTGGTTGCAATATGAAGGGTGAGTTGGTTCACCGTGAGACTGGAGTGGAGATTCTCATCCGAGAAGCCTAGCCCCCTAGAAGAGAAGCTAGGCCATGTCACTGTCACTGAGTAGAGCCTCTGGCACACAACCAGCAATGTATGTGCTCAAAAAAAACCAAAAAACAACAACAACAAAAAAAACTTGACAGATGAATGCATGGGCTTTTTATGTCAAAAAAATTGACATCATATTCCTTAGGCATGTTGGGGTATAAAAAGATTGAGAACCCGTGGACTACAAGAAGGGAGGCCTTTAAGGAAGAGATTCCTTAATGTCCTCTCTACCTTAAAATCTACTTCATCCTTCAGGGCGTGGTTCATAGGCTATCTCCTCCATAGAGACCTTCTTCATTTTCCTCTCTGAGGCCCCACCCTCATCTCCTATGGGTTAAGGCTCATTTCTTTCCTCTTTTCTCCCAGAGCATTTCCCTTAATCTGTTCTTATAGGATTTACTTCAATTTGCTTTATGGTTTAGATATTAATTTGCTTATCATTTTCTCCCACTAGATTGAAAAAACAAACAAACAAACAAACCCATAGCTAGAACTCTTTCTTACCCATCTCTGGCTGCCTCAGTGCCAGCAAAATACCTGGCAGGTAGGAGGTGGCCAGTGAATATAGATGATCCTTAATAAAGGCAACACAGCCCTTTACAGGATGCCCTGGGCAGGAATGTGTCCTAGATTGTATTACAGGTGACATCGACCCTGTGGGTGGTAATAACCACAAAAAATAGGTCGTAACTGGGCTACCTTCCCAGTGAGTCACTTGATTCACTCAGATGTTTGAAGGAGTGTCTCTTACCAGCCTGCCAGGCACTAGCAGATAGGACTCAGCAAATAGTCTGCATTTCTTGGATATATTTTCCAGGTCCCCAGGCCTGGAGCAGGGCTGGTGCCCTCATGTTTCCCCTACTTCCTCTCCTGCCCAAAGCAGGTCTCATTTATCAACCAGACTCATTTTCCTACTCCACCCAGATGTGGCCTCAGATCCCTCTCAGGAGACATCAGCTACCTACCAATCATCTGGAGTTGGCACAGAAAACAAAACTTACTTGCTATACCAAGCTAGAGTGAATTCACATGCCTTGGGGCAGAGCACCCTCCAGCATATTATAGAAGCCCTCCAAGGAGCATCCAGACCCAGGCATATAATAGGCCCGCAAGCACTGTGATCAAGCCACTTTGGGAAGTTTGCACACTGGTGGGCAAGTCTGTTGGTCCTGGCACTGCTAAGCCTTGATTGGTGCTAGTGATCAAGCTTACTCTACTGCTAACACAGAGGTAGAAAGACCTCAGGTAGCTGGAATCCAATTCATCAAAAACTTTAAGTCACTGGAAACCTTCCTGTTTTCCCCCTTTTTCCTACTCTCCTCCCAAACAAAATAAACATTATACTTTTAGGAAGTAGAAGAAAAAAGATAAGAAAGCAAACTCCTATCAGGATTTCTGTTTTAAAACATTACTATCAGAGCATGTCCTGAGATCAGGCCAAACTAGGCCTAATCCCCTACATCCTTCTCTACTGTGAATTCTACTGCGTGTCTAAGTAGTAACCAGTGGTGTTCACAATTATGACCTGTGAACCTGCAAGACCTTAACAGAAATTCAAGCAATTGTCACACATTCGTGATCTCCAGCCTCTCCACTAATTTAGACCAGAAGTCAGCAATCTACAGCCTGTGGGCCAAATGCAGCTCACCAGCTGTCTTTATAAATAAAGTTTTGTTGGAATACATCCTTGTTCATTCATTTAGATATTGTCTATGACTGCTTTCACACTACAATGGCAGAGTAGTATAGTTGTGATGGAGACCGACCATATGGCTCACAAAGCCTAAAATATTTACTATCTGGCCATTTATAGAAAAAGTTTGCAGATCCCTGGCTTAGACCACTTTGGGATCTGGTCCCAAACAAGTGATTAATGCCTCCCCCTCCCTGCTCTTCTTCCCTTCCTTTCCCTTTCCTGCACTGACACATACAGACAGACCCACAGACAGATACACACACACACACACACACACACACTGCTGAAAGGAAACCAGTACTGGCTGGAAACAGGAACAGGAAGGGCATGGGAAAATAGACTTAAATTCTCTTCATAGGCCTGGCCACCTTTCTGTGGAACACAGAGCCAGAGAGCTATGTACTTCAGGGTGTGCATTTGTGGGGGTTGGGGTTAGAGTCAATGTGAGAAAGCATGTGTTTGAAGTGGTATTTTTATGCATATGTAACAGGTGTGTGGTCTACAAGAGCGTCACTAAATCTCAGGCTGATTTGAAAGAGCCACCTGCTCTCTTTCAACCCAGAGCCGCTGTCAATGCTCTAGCTCTATTTTCAGTTGGGGTTGGGGGTGGGGATAGGTATGGTACAGGATGGGACATGTAGGGAGAATTTTTTTAGACATCTCTTCTCTTTCCTCTTTCTCTTTCCCTCAGCTAGTTTAGGCAGAAACATGCCAATTATCACAGAAATACCATTCAGGGATGATTTCTGGACCACTGATAAAAAGCTTAGTCAATAGTGAATATAGAGTATGATTTCTTAGTTTTTAATCTTTCTTTTGAATTGCTTTAAGTGGGTGGTAGCTGAATCCCTTGCGAGAGTAATTTGGAAGCTTCTTGAAAGGAGGAATGGAGACAAAACGGATTGAGGGCTGAAGATAAAATGGTGGTTTACTCTTTGACTACCTGAGATGACCAGATTATGTTAAAACGAATTCCATCCAATCAGCTTGTGGGCTCTGTGAAGGCCCATTAATACCAGATTGGAACATGCAGTGACCCTCAGGTGATAAGAACTGAACGGTCAGTCATGAGGCTGAGCTAGAAGCTCAAATACCAGATTGGAACATGCAGTGACCCTCAGGTGATAAGAACTGAACGGTCAGTCATGAGGCTGAGCGAGAAGCTCCGGCAATGGTTTGCTCTGGTTACTCAGGAAAACAGATCTAAACTTAATCAAAGACGATTGATTGGAGGAAGTGTTAGTAGGAGGAGCCTTAAGTGAAAAGTTTGATAACTTGATTTTAATGAAGCAGAAAAAGGAAGAGAAAATGACAAGCTTAGGAGATAGGAAAGAAAAGGTCTCAGACACTGTTCTCAGACAGGAAGGATACCAGAAATGAATCAGAATCTAGGGCCAGCTCTCTGGCTCTCGCCCACATTATGTTCGTCAGTAAATGCTATCCCAAACTCTGTTCCCTTACTGTGTCCTTGCTCTCTCCACACTTCTCCCTAGCTATCTCTGAATAGAACAAAAAGGTAGGAAAAAAAGACTAAATGAATAAATAAATAGCTCTCAGAAATGGAACTGAGGTATCCTCGTTCCAACTGAGGTACGAAGGATTGGGAAGGTTGAATATATTACCTTTTCAGGGAGATTTGCATTTTGATAAATCCAGTGCTTCTTTAATAATGGGTATTCATATAGAAGGGGAGCTACTCAGAAGAGTTCTGGGGTCAAAGAATTTTTTTCCATCCCTTGAAGTTACACCAATATTGCTGGATCTCCCTCTGCTTCTGGCTCAGATCATGGAAATGCTAGTATTATTAATATTCCTAGTGTTGTTATGAAGATTAAATAAAATAATTAATGTGTGTAAAGTATTTGGCATAGTAGGAAGAGCTCAACAAATATTAAGATTGTTATTATGATTACACTGCCTACTCATAGTGCCAGCCCTAACAAAACACATACTCTTTTTTTTTTTTTTTTGAGTTTAAGAGTGGAGGTTTAATTGGCAAAAGAAAAGGAAGAGTTCTCTCTCCTGCAAAGAGAGAAGGCCTTCCCAGCAGGTATTCTGGTCCACAGCCAAGTGTATAAGATTTTATAGATGAGCTTGAGGAGATGGTGTCTGATTTACATAGGGCATGAGAGATTGGTGAGGCCAGGTGAGCCATTTGCATAGCTGGCCACCCCACCCTAATCTTTTATTATGCAGATGACTCTCTACCTGGCTAGCGCCATGTTGCCTGTTCCTTTACTGCACACGTGGTGACAAAGAAAAGAGAAGATGGAGCCTCCATGTTGAACATGCCTGGCCGCCAGGTAGCCTTCTCCTATTGCAATGCACAGCCGCCGTCATTCACCCATGCAAGCTTCCAGCTTGCTTATCTATGTTTACAGCTTGATTTTACAGGCTGCTCTTTGTTAGAAAAGAAATCATTTGGGGGCTGCTTTTTGTTAAAAGGGAAGCCTTGCCAAGGACTCCCTTACTCTCACTCTCTGCCTAAATAATTTCTTTTTAGCTCCTGTATCATTGATACAGAGTCAAGTCTGTTTTGGCACATTAAGTCTACTCCGTTGATCAGACATGTGTTGACTGTGTATATTGTGCAAGACAGCTGGGTGGGGATGGAAGAGATAAAAAATGGGCAGCTATTGTTGCAGCCTCAGCAAGTGAATAATCAATGGGAAGGGATAACTTAGGTCTACAAATAGATATAATTTACCATATTTTGTCATCAGTGCTAAAATATAGCTAAAGGCAGTAATAGTAGGTTCTCTTTTTGGTGACCGATGGATACTTGCCATTATCCTATTTAATTTATATTATGTCCATTAATACAACATGACAACTCCCTGTATGATATTTTAGGAAACTGAGTGACAACAACAAAAAAAATAAGTTATTTGCTCAAGATCAGAGCTAAGAATCCAAGGAGCCAGGTTTCAAATGCAGATTGCCAGATCCTTGCTCTGGGGCACACTTTGGACACACAAATGAAGGCTTAACTGTTTCTGACACAGAAACACAGTGTCTCATAGAAATGGCATCTGAGCTGGGTCTTGAGGGGTACCTATGTTAATGATGGAGTGAGGAAAGGGAATAAAGTCATCAAAGACACGGAGATGGAAAAGTACAGAGATTGTTTAAGGACCTGAAAAGAAGTCTGATTTGGTAGCAGCAGAGTGAGAGTAGAGGGAGATGAAACAGAGAGGCTGAAGCCAGCTGGGAGTCAGGTGACTGTGCAATGATGACAAGTCATGGGTTTCTAGAATTGTGGCAAGGCCCAGGGCAAATCATAGCTCTGTGGACTGGTTTCCTCTCCGTCCATGAGGGAAGCAAAATGTGTCCATTCTTCTGCCCACGCCCAGTCCTCCACTAACTCCTCCCCAAAGCAGAGCAAGTGGTTTCCCGATTTAACATTGGTGAGATGTTCCTTGGGCTGGTGGGTCTGAGGACTAGAGGTCATAGGTGGATCTTTCTCATGGAGCAAAGAGCAGGAGGACAGGGGATTGATCTCCCAAGGGAGGTCCCCCGATCCGAGTCACGGCACCAAAATGTCATGCGCGTCCATGTGAAGAGACCACCAAACAGGCTTTGTGTGACCAATAAAGCTTTTTAATCACCTGGGTGCAGGCGGGCTGAGTCCAAAAAGAGAGTCAGCCCAAAACACGTACTCTTACCCTAGGTGCTGCCAGTTCTATGCACTTTTGCAATGAGCTAGAGAAGGCCCCAGAGCTATCTTGGAGACAAGGGCTGCTGTATTAGGGAATCCTAAACAGATTGCCTCTTTACTGTGGGAAAAGATGAAGAGGATACCATGAAATGTATGATTCAATATGTGTGGGAGACTATAGCATATTGGCTAAGGAGTTGGAATTCTTTAGTCCAATAAATCAGGATTTGAATTCTGTGTCTTCTATTTTCTAGCTTTTTGATTTTGGGAATGTCGCTTCACTGCTCTGAGCTTCAGTTTCCTCAACTTAAGTGGGCATACTAAGACTTTGATTCTGAGGATTAAATGAGAATTGAGAGTAAATTGTTTAGCCCAGAATCTGCAACGTAAGTGTACAATAAACTTTTGGATTTATATACTAAGTCCTAAAATTAGAGAACTAGAGAAATGGTACTTTTTAGAGCATGTCTTAGTCAGTTTGGGCTATTACAACAAAGTATTTTAGACTGAGTGGCTTATAAACAACAACAAATTAATTTCCCTCAGTTCTGGATGCTGGAAGCCTGAGGTCAGGGTGCCATCATGGTTGGATTCTGGTGAAGGCTCCCTTCTGGGTTGCAGACTTCTAACTCCTTGCGTCCTCAAATGGAGGAAAGAGGGTGACAGAGCTCTCTGAGTTTTTTTGTTTTGTTTTGTTTTGTTTGTTTGTTTTGAGACGGAGTCTTGCTCTGTCGCCCAGGCTGGAGTGCAATGGTGCAGTCTTGGCTCACTGCAACCTCCGCCTCCCAGGTTCAAGCAATTCTGCCTCAGCCTCCTGAGTAGCTGGGATTATAGGCGTGTGCGACCACGCCTAGCTAATTTTTGTATTTTTTAGTAGAGACGGGGTTGCACCATATTGGTCAGACTGGTCTCGAACTCCTGATCTCATGATCCACCCTCCTCAGCCTTCCAAAGTGAGGGGATTACAGGTGTGAGCCACTGCACCTGGCCTCTGGGGTCTTTTTAACAAGGGAACTAATTCCATCATGAAAGCTTCACCCTCATGACCTAATGACCTCCCAAAGGTCTTGCCTCTTAATACCATCATGTTGGGGGGTAGAATTTCGACCTGTGAATTTTGAGGAGGTGCAAGACATGATTCAGTCCATAACAGAATGTGAAGGAGGCAATGCTAGCAGATATAAAAGGAAAACTTAACGTACCCTACACAAAGTACCAGGCATATAAACCACAATAACAGCAAGGGCTAACACATGTTATATACTGTGAGGCAGACAGTATTCCAAATAGGTTACATGTAATAGCTCATTTAGTCTCCATAACCACCCTTTGAGGGGAATACTACCAATACTGTCATCCCCACTTGACAGACAGAGAAGGCTTTAGTAAAAGAGGTTAAGTAACTTGGCCAAAATTATACAACTTGTATGTGGAGCTGGGACTCAAACCCAGGAAATCTGGCAACAGTCTATGCACTTAACAATTCTGTTATTCTCACAAGAAATTTTACAGGTTGAGATTAAAAATAGCTTCAGGAAGAGATTGTGCTATGGGCTGAATGTTTGTGTCCCTCCAACCCCAAATGCATATGTTTAAATCCTACCCTCCAAGGCGATGGTACTTGGAGGTGGGGCTTTTGGGGTGATTAGGTTATTGGGACTAGTATCCTTACAAAAGGGACACCAGGCTGAGCACAGTGGCTCAAACCTGTAATCCCAGCATTTTAGGAGGCCAAGGCAGGTGGATCAGTTGATCCCAGGAGTTCAAGACCAGCCTGGGCAACATGGCAAAACTCCGTCTCTACAAAACTCAAAAATTAGCTGGGGGTGGTGGCACACACCTGTAGTCCCAGCTACTCAGGAGGCTGAGGTGGATGGATGGCTTCAGCCCGGGAGGCAGAGGTTGCAGTGAGCTGAGAACATGCTACTATACCCCAGCTTGGGCACAGAGCCAGACTCTGTCTCAGAAAAAAAAAAAAAAAAAAAGAGTGAGAGAGAGACAAAGAGACTCCAGAGAGCTAGCTAGCCTCTTCTACCACATGAGGGTCCACTGAAAAGTTTCTGTCAATGAACCAGAAAGCGGGCCCTCACCAGACACCAAATCGGCCAGTGCCTTGTTCTTGGACTTCCAACCCTCAGAACTATGAGAAATTTCTGTTGTTTATAAGCTACCCAGTCTATGGCATTTTGTCATAGCAGTTGAAGAAGACTAAGACAGATTAGATGAAAATCTCAATGATTTTTTCCTAAACTAAATGAGAGGTAAAATAAGATATTTAGGATATTTGGGACATCCTTGGTCTTTGAGGGTGATGTCAATACGGTGTACTTCATACATGCCCCTCCTCATGCCCCCATTCACTTGTTTATGTCCATCTTTTATCTTGGTTTGAAGCCACTTCCTCAGAGGAGCTTTTGCTGATCCTCCAGTGTAGGTTACACGCCCCCGTCTTCCCATCCTCATACTTCTCACAATAATAAGGTATATAATTATTTGTTTACTATCTCCCGTAATAGACAGAACACTTTAGTGGATCTGTTTCCCATATTATCGTATCCCTATTCCCTAGTACAGGGGTCATCAACCTATGGACTGTGGGCAAATCTAGCCTAACTTATATTTGTAATAAATTTGTATTGGCATGTAGCCACACCAATTCATTTACATATAGTCTATGACTGCTTTCTCACTACAATAGTGAAATTGAGTAAAAGAGAGATCATATGGCCCAAAAGGCCTAAAAACATATTTACTATGTAGTCCTCTACAGAAAAAGTTTGCCAACACCTGGCTAGCTAATAGATATACAATACAGATTTGTTTAATGAATGAACATACTTATTTATTTAATAAACATTTACATAGCACTTACTATTGTCAGACACTATTCCAAGTGCCTTGCAACTATGAATTCATTTTTTCCTCATAACAACTCAGTAAGATAGGTGGTGTTATTATTCCCGTGTTAGGGAGGAAGAAACTGGGAAACAGAGGTTCAGTATCCTCACCAAGATCACACAGTTTGTAAGTAACTGAGCTGGGATTCAAAACCCAGGCATTTGGGCTCCAGAGCCCATGCTATCTATTCAGCATCAATGGACTATGGCTCAGATCTAGTTTGAGTTTTTGTTTTGTTTTGTTTTGTTTTTGGTTTTTTGGTGGTTGTTTTTTTTTCTTTTTTGGTGTGCCAATGAAAGAACTGCTGAGTGGTTTCATAAGGGGAAGGATGTGGTCACAGAAGCAAAAGGAGATAAAGTGGTCTAACTCCACATAGCCCTTAGAACTTAGTTGATGCCAAGGAGATGCTAAAACAAATACAAATTAGCAAAGCATCATTAGGCTCTCACCATAGCTAATGGAATCAAGGAAGTTTTCTCCAAAAATGAGCTGAAGTTTTTATTATCTCCCTACCTGTGACTGGTTAGCACTCTTATTAAAGCTTTCAATTCACTCTGAGGCTGGATAAGTTTGTTTTACTCTCTTACATGGCCAAACACTATACTTCTCCACTGTCAAAACTAATTGTCTTCCAATGCATCCCACGGTGGAACAAGGCACTTGGAATAGTGTCTGTTTGGTGCCAATTCATCCCCCTCCAAAAAAAAAAAAAAAGCCCATAACTATAGTTGTATTAGACACCACTTCTTCCTGTCTCTGCCCTGCCTGGGCTGTATCCCAGTTGCTAATCAGGAGGATCAGCAAATGCCATCCAAAGTAGCATCTTGAGCTATAATGAGTCCTTGCTGCTGACTTGGCTCCTTTGTAGTATGCTGGAGGTAGTCAACTTGTTGGTAAGGCTTGGGAGACCTTGTACATGAGTGCGAAGGGTCAGCAGAATCAGATAGCTGAGAAATAAAGATCTGAGAGAGAACAAGAGAGTCTATTCTCTTCTTGGTAAGATAAGTAGGATCCCAGGATACTACATCCATATTGAAGGCCTGGGCTAGGAATCTGGGTTGAGCTTGGGGTTAGATCTGCCTGTGGCGCTCCAGAGCTTGAACCCAAACATGATCTGACAGCCAGCGATCAGGGGAGAAGCTGCTAATGAAATTCAATAGACAATCCAACTGAAGGGTCAATTCCAATGGGCACATCAAAGGGAGAGAATCTGGGCTCCGCAAAGCTAGTAAGAAAACGTGGCACAGCAGAAGAGAGCAAGAGGAGTCAGGACAGTGAGTTAGAGGTGGAGCCAATGGAGATGCCCTGAGCTCTTGGGATAGAGTTGCAGAAACTTTTTATTGGGTGATTTGGCCTTGCCTTTGAGTAGGGATGACCTAGCAACAGACTGTCAGAATTTAAATTCCAACTGTCGTCCTAGGCCACCAAGGAGTTCTGTTTATTAACTATGGGATCTGTGGCTAGCCACTCACCCTGCTTATGCTTTGGTTGCCACATCTGTAAAAGGGAGATAATAACAGTGTAGTACTTACCCTGTTGGGTTGACAAAATAAGATATCATGGTAAGTACTTAGCGCACATAAGCAATGTATATTGCCTAATATTTTTAAGGGACATCCAATTGGCTCAAAGGACAAGTCTAAGCCAGTTTCAGACAAAACCTGCATATTGCCCACATCCTGACTCAAAATCTACAAGCAGGTCTCCCAAGTAGGGGGAAGGGGCAGTGCTAGTGCTGCTCTTCCTATGGTTGGCTCTGCAAAGGCTACCACTTCACAGGCCAGTTGGCAGAAGTTCAGGGCAAGTGAAACCACTCTTTGATCTCAACTTTTGGAGACTTCAACTTTCTCATTCCCAACAATCTTTATTCCTCCAAATGAGCAGGTCCTTCTAGCCTGATCCTGTGAAAGACAAAACCTGCTTACACAGCCATAAGATATGGTTTGCATCTGCGTCCCCACCAAATCTCTTGTCAAATTGTAATCCCCAGTGTTAGAGGTGGGGCCTGGTGAGAGGCATTGGATCATGGAGATGTTTCTCATGAATGGTTTAGCACCATCCCTTGGTGCTGTTCTTATGATAGTGAGTGAGTTCTCACCATATCTAGTTGTTTAAAAGTGTGTGGCACTGCCCCCTTATTTCCCTCTTCCTCCCACTCCTTGCTCTTTCCCTCTTCATCCTGCCCTAGCCATGTGATGGCCGGCTCCCCTTTCACCCTCCGCACTGATTGTAAGTTTCCTGAGGCCTCCCCAGAAGCTGAGCAGATGCCAGCATCATTCTTCCTGTACAGCTTGTGAAACCATGAGCCAATTAAACATTTTTTCATTATAAATTAGCCGGTCTCAGATATTTCTTCATAGCAATGCAACAACAGCCCAATATACCATACAAACAGAGGTGCTAGAGACTTCATGTTTTCCAAAGTCAAGAACTGTCAAGATTTCCCAAAGAAGGCTTGGTCACATCGCTGGGAGATGTGGGAAGGTAGAAAGGTAATGTATGGATTTGGAAGCTTTATAATTTCAGTGACGTGGGGATGCTTGGTAGAGCAATTGCTAAAGAGAAGGCCCTATCTTACATTACAGGCATCTTTGCCATCCTTTCTGTTTTGCAAAGTGTATAGACCAGTGTTTCTCAAAGTATATTTCACCTATTATTCTTCTGGATTCTTGAGTTCTGACCCATTAAACTCAGCCATCTGCGTTTTTAACTAACTCCCATGTAGATTCTGTTATTCTATTTTATAATTTAACTTTTGAACAGATGATGCGTTCACATGGCACAAAACTTTAAAAATATAAATGTATGGCATGGAAGTCTCTCTCCTATTCCTATCCTCAGCTGCCTGGTTCCCACCTTACCCTACCTCCACCTGCCATAAAAATCCAGGTAACAACTGTTATTTCCTATGAATCCTTTCAGAGTTTCTTTATCAAATGAAGATTATATATAGTACATCTATATATAATATAAAGCCTATAACATATATGATCTATAAAATATATTTTATATTATATATAATCTATTATATACATAATATAGAGTATAGATTATATCATCTATATGATCTATAATATAATTAGTATAATATATAGTCTATAAGTCTATATATAATATATAGATCACATAAATATATATATCACCTCTTCCCCATAAGAATTAGCATACTTTACATACTATTCTGCACCTTTAAAAAATGATATAATTTAAAGATCTTTCCATATCTGTCATAGAGAACTTCCTTACTAGTTTTCACAGCTGTATAGCATTCCATTATATGGATGTACCAGACTATTTAACCAGTTACTTTTTGAAGGGCACATGGGTCGTTTCCATTATTCCACTAATACAATCAATTGACACACTGAATTACCTTGTACACACATCATTTTGCAGATATAGGATACATTTCCAAATAGGGAGTTACTTCTCTAATTGATTCTCTAATTGATTCCCACCGGAACTTAGGAATCACTGGCTTAGGGGTTGCTAATGTGATAGGACTAATTTACATTGAATGAAGCCTTTATATTAAGACTCACAGAATGGCAGAACTGGAGAAGCCCTTAGATATCTTCTTCCTCGTTTTACAGGTGAGAAAATGGATTCTATATCAAGGAAGCGATTTGCTCAAGGTTACACAGCGTGTTGGTAGTAGAGCTGAAACTGGAACCCAGGTCTCCTTGCTCCTAGGGCAGCGTTCTGCTGCCTATGATTATCATCAAGAAATAAATGTGGAGTGCTCTGTGCACGATACTGTAATCTCTATCTGGGGCAAATAGGGCATGCATTGGAAAGGTAATGCAATGTAGCCTGTGCTAAATGCCAGATCTCTGTGGACATGGAATGGCAGACTTTCATAAAACATCAGAATTAAACAGGTAAACCGTTCCATAAACTGTTTTGAGCTCCTGACTTCCTTATACAGAATGAAGAAAGGCCAGTGGTTCCCAATGCATCTAATTTAATGTAAATTCTGAGAAGAGCAAAAGTTTTGTGTCTCTGTGCAGCTTCTTTAATGGGCTTGTTGGAGAAGGGAAAGTGTAGCTAGTGACTTACTACTGAAGACCAGACTCCTAAAGAAGGTGACTTGGAGTCGGTAAATCTCAGTGGGGCCCATTTCTTATTCTGCAGATCCGTTTCATGATGTAGAAAAAGCTTCCTAGGGCCAGGCTCACGCCTGTAATCCCAGCACTTTGGGAGGCTGAGGCGAATGGATCACGAGGTCAGGAGTTCCAGACCAGCCTGGCCAAGATGGCGAAACCCCATCTCTATTAAAAATATAAAAATTAGCCGGGCATGGTGGCGGGCACCTGTAATCCCAGCTACTCGGGAGGCTGAGGCAGAGAATTGCTTGAACCTGGGAGGCGGAGGTTGCCGTGAGCCAAGATTGCGCCACTGCTCTCCAGTTTGGGTGACAGAGCGAGACTGTGTCTAAAGAAAGAAAAGCAAAAAGAAAAAGCAAAAGGAAAAGAAAAAGCTTCCTAGAGCAAACCAAAGTCTTCCAGAAAAAATAAGTGATGTTTGAAAGCCCCTCACCCCCAGAATCTCTTCCCCAACATTAGAGATTTATCTTTTTCAGCTATGGCCTCCGTGAGATGCTTTCTGTCTCTGTCACATTTTATTTATTTATGTATTTATTTATTTTAGAGACAAAGTCTTGCTCTGCTGGCCAGGCTGGAGTGCATTGGTGTGATCATAGCTCAAGGTAACCTTGAACTCCTGGGCTCAAGCAACCCTCCTGCCTCAGGCTCCTGCATAGGTAGGTAGGTAGGACTACAGACATGCATGACCATGCCCTGCCAGTATATTTTTTTTGTAGAGATGGGGTCTCGTTGCCCAGGCTGGTCTCAAACTGTCACCTTTTATTCATTGTGGAGGGAAGGTAGAATGGTATTAAAGCAACTCTCATCAATCTCAAAGCTTTCCAAATCCTTTTATAGCAACTTCAACCTTGTTTTCAGTATCTTAGCCAAATAAAGGGAAAGTTTTTTGTTTTGTTTTTTAACGGGTTAATCATTTTATGGGGTATTGTGCAAACAGGACGATGGTTTGTTTGTTACGCTTATTTCTCATCCCAAAAGGAGCAAATTTCCTAGCTGAAGAGTTCTAGACAGGTATCAAGGGAGCCTGGGATTTTGAACTGCAAGGGCTGTGTGCAGCAGTCAGAGGAGATGCGTCCTTTATGCCATTATCAGCCACTCTACAGTTCTAATTTTGATGAGAACAAGACATCGTTAAGCGAAGTGCTCCTTACTTAACAGTTTAATCAACCATAGCAAAAACAGCCTCCCCTTTTTCTGGTCAGCAATCAGTTGTGTCTCCTGAGAGGGGAGAGGAAGAGAGAACCTTCAGAAAATAGCAGGTAAAAGCAGCTGAAGGAAATTAAATTTGTACTTAACAAATAACTCTGAAACACATTAGTCTAACAGAATCAAGACAGTCTACAGCTGGGGGCCCTGCACCACTATCACCCACTGCCATTTCCAAGGGAGGGGATGAACTAGGATTTTATCAATCTCATAGTGTTTAGCCAAGAACTGCTAGATTGTTAAAATCATCTAACATCCTTCCCCCATGTCTTATATATACATCCTAGGATACTAGGCCACTGTTTCTCAAAGTATAGTCTTTGGGACACATCTATCAGAACCACCTGGAAAATGTGTTTTAAAACTGAAACAGAATTGCTGACAGTGGAACCAAAGGCATCTGCATTTTCCTCAATTTGACTAGGTAAATCTGTCATATCCTAAAAGACAAGAACTGCTGCCCTTATGAGGATCCTTTGTTTGTCAGTCCCTGTTCCTTCTGTTCAGATGGTTCCAATGTTGTAGACACATATTTTGATATTTTTAGGAAGGGCGTGTATTGTTGGTCTCTAATAATGCCAAGTACATAAATAAAGAGGACATCCTCTCTGGATGGCAACAGGGTAGGAATTCTTAATCCCAATTCAATGTGTAGTCTTGGACAAATCCTTTCTTCCTCACTGGGTCTCATCTGAAATGAGGACCTTGAACTGGACAACAGATAAAGACCTTTCTATCTCTAAACATTTACAGCAAAACACCCAAAGTAGCCAACCTTCCAGAGCAATCTTCCCACTAGTTGCCTATTAGTTAGTTATATGTTCAAGTGCTCTAATAAGAGATCCCACAATATCTTATTAGATAGGTGATTCAGGGCTGGTATAAGGGTTTGAAGATGTTAAGGGCACAGGCATCTTCTATCTCATTGCTCCCCATCTTATCAACATTCCAACCTTGTCAACATTCCAACGGGGCAGCTTGGACAGAAGGAGGCATGCTTCTTTTAAGGGCACGGATTAGAGGTTACATGTATCACTTCTACTTATGTCCTACTGGCCAGGACATAGCCACATGGCCACACCTATCTGCAAGGGATGTTGGAAAATGCAGTCTTTACCTGGGCTGTTCTATACAGCTAAAATTCTTATTACCATGGAAAATGTGAGAGTAGATATGATGGGCAGTCAAATTACTGTGTTTGTTTCTTTCTCCCCAAAATCTCCTTAGTTCACTGGTTTGTTCCTCACTGGCTGTAACTAAGTAAGGAGGTTCTTGATGAAGTGAGTAGGACAGGGTCTCATGATCTGGTATGGAATGGGCTAGGGCCCAGCTTCAAGTGGACTTTGGCTCCTGGAGGGGCAGAATATCTTTCCTTCAAAGAAAAAAAGGCTGCTGTCATCTGTGAGGTCTGATTAAGTGGCCGGATAGGGTCACCGATATATTTGAATGAATTTTATTTTTCTGCTGAACTCAAACTGTAGGCATGATTTCTAGGATATTGGTAAGAACTGATTGCTGTTTTCCTTTATTGTCCATCCATTTGTGTCAACATGCATGTTATTTATCAGTATGGAGTATTATAAAGAACATGGGTGTGTGTACCAGATCAATGTGACTCTGAGCAAATTTTAACCACTCTGAGTTTTAGTTTCTTCATTTGTTAAAAGGCAGTAAAATCATCTAATTCAAGGAATGATTATGTATCAGAATCTTTGAACACACTCAGAATATTGCATATATTAGACATTCAATGAATATTCTTTCTATTAATACCAACAATAACATGAATACTTTATTTATGTGTCTATTATGTATGTTCCAGGCACTGTTCTGGCTTCTACATAAATTTCTGGGTTGGCACATACATTTTTTAATGTCTATGAGTTATGGAAAACTCCTTTACAAATAGCTGCTTAATTAGGGCTTTGTGAATGAATGGGGGTTATTGCTTTCACTTCATAGAGAGCAGAAACTTGCTCTGTGTCTGGGACAGGACTTGGACAGGTAAGGGTGCCAGGGGAGAGTCAACCAGTGACCCTCATTTGATGATAGTTTCCATTTATTTATTCACTCATTAAAACTCAGTTTACTGAAATTT